>NC_086444.1:1179393098-1179693098 GCF_028390025.1 Pseudophryne corroboree
CAGGTCTGATATTGTTGATGGTTTGACTCTCTCCCCCCGAGATTAGGTCATTACTCTGCTGCAGCATATACCGGATGCTGGCAATTGTATGAGCGAGGCTATAAAGGAGTTGTGTAAGATTAATGGCCGCACTACTGCTATGGCGTTCTCAGCGCGCAGAGATCTGTGGTTACGTCAATGGGCAGCGGACGCTTAATCCAAAAAGGGCATAGAAAATCTTCCCTTTACAGGTGATGCCTTATTTGGAGACAAACTGAATAAGTGTATCTCCCAGGCAACAGCGGGTAAGTCTACCTATCTGCCATCGGCTGGGCCACCTGCTAGACGTTCTTACACCAGACCCTCCTTACAGTCCTTTCATGTGGCAAGGTGCAGGGGCTGCGGGGTCTCCACCACTCCCAGAGGATCTCGTCATAAGTCCCGTAAACCTGCACCTGCTGTCTCCCTGGACCAGACCACCGGATCCCCTGCCGCTAAACCTTCCGCGTGACGGTTGGCCCCAGCGGCAAGGTTATTTTCAGGTAGGTGCTAGCCTTCAACAATACGCCCTGGTGTTGGCAGAGTCCTGCCGGGATCCTTGAGTGAGGGATCGCATTTCCCATGGATATCGGCTGGAATTCCAAACACTACCTCCATACAGGTTTTTAAGTCTGGCTTACCAGCTTTACCCGCAGCAAAAGTTACCTTGCAAGAGGCTATTCAAAAACTCTTGCAGACGGGGGTGGTAGTTCTGGTGCCTCCTCCATTACGCCACAGGAGTTTTTACTCCAGTCTTTCTGTCGTTCCCAAGCCAGACGGTTCGGTGCGCCCCATCTTGAATCTGAAGTCTCTCAACCCGTATCTGCGGGTGTTCAAATTCAAGATGGAGTCCCTGAGGGCAGTGGTGTCTGATTTGGAGGAGGGGGAGTTCCTGGTGTCTCTGGATGTCAAGGATGCTTACCTTCACATTCCCGTGTGGCCTCCTCATTAGGCTAATTTCAGGTTCGCCATATTGGACGACCATTTCCAGTTTTAGGCCTTACCCTTCAGATTATCCACAGCTCCGAGGGTCTTCACCAAGGTCATGGTGAAGATGATGCTGCAACTGCGCATGAAGGGAGTCAACATATTCCCCTACTTGGACGATCTCCTAATCAAGGATGTGTCCAGGGAACGTCTGCTATACTGCATCGATCTGACAACTCGCCTTCTCATGGATCGTGGGTGGATCCTGAATTTCCAGAAATCTCACCTCGAACCGACCCAGCATCTTCAGTTCCTGGGAATGATACTGGACACGGTATCTCAAAAGGTGTTTCTCCCGATGGACAAGGCCTCGGCTATCCAGGTTTTGATTCGCTCGGTACTCAGTCCTCGCAGGGTGTCTTTCCATCTTTGCATCAGATTACTGGGCAAGATGCTGGCTGCTTACAAGGCAATTCAATACGGCAGGTTTCATGCCCGGCCATTTCAACTGGATCTGCTGGACAAGTGTTTGGGATCTCACCTGCATATGCATCAGGAAGTGACCCTCTCTCCGAAAGCCCGGATTTCTCTATTATGGTGGCTTTAACTTCGTCACCTGGTAGAGGGCAGATGTTTCAATATCCACCTGTGGATTCTTCTGACAACGGTCGCCAGCCACCGGGGTTGGGGAGCGGTGACCCAAGAGTTGTGGTCAGTTCTGGAATCTATTTTACTGATAAACATCCTGGAACTCAGGGCAATTTACAATGCTCTTCTACAAGCCTCCCATCTCCTGAAGGGTCAGGCGATCCAGGTTCAATCGGACAACGCCACTGCGGTGGCGTAGATAAACCGACAAGGGGGAACAAGAAGCAGAGCGGCGATGCGAGAGGTGTCAAAAATCCTTCTCTGGGCGGAGGCCAACGCAAGGGCCATCTCAGCCATATTCATTCCAGGAGTGGACAACTGGGAAGCAGTCTTCCTCAGCAGGCACGACCTCCATCCAGGGGAATGGGGCCTGCATCCCCAGGTGTTTCAACAGTTAATCCACTGGTGGGGCTGTCCGCAGATAGATCTGATGGCTTCTCATCTCAACAAGAAGCTATGCCGTTACTGTTCCAGAACGAGGGATCCACAGGCTGTTACTCGGACCTCCTGGCCATGGCTTTGGAGGATCCTTGGACTCTGCCACTCCAAGACGATCTTCTTCAGCAATGTCCGTTCGTCTATCCAGACTTATAGCCCCTACGTTTGATGGCTTGGAAGTTGAGAGGGAGATTCTAGCAAGAACAGGTCTTCCCTCCCGGATTATTTCCACCATGGTCCAGGCCAGGAAGGTGGTAATGTCAAAACATCATCATCGTATCTGGAAAAAGTATGTTTCCTGGTGTGAAAGTAGAAAGGTTCTTCTTGTGGAATTTAAAATTGCTTGTTTTCTACTTTTCCTACAAGCGGGAGTGGATATGGGCCCACGCTTAGGCTCCATCAAAGTCCAGATTTCAGCGCTCTCTATTTTCTTCCAGAAACGGCTTGCCATGTTGCCTGAAGTACAGACGTTCCTGAAAGGTGTTCTTCATATGCAACCGCCCTTTGTACCTCCCACGGTTTCGTGGGACCTAAATGTGGTTCTGTCCTTTCTCCAGTCGGATTGGTTTGAACCCTTACATAGGGTGGAGTTGAAATTTCTCACCTGGAAGACGGTGATGTTATTGGCATTGGCGGCATTCAGGCGAGTCTTTGAATTAGGGGCCTTATACTGCAAGAGTCCTTATTTGATTTTTCATGAAGACAGGGCGGAACTTAGTTTTTGCCGAAGGTGGTGTCAGCTTTTCATGTGAATCAGCCTATTGTGGTTCCGGTGTTTTCTGACGCTTCAGTTGGTCCTGAGCCCTTAGACGTGGTCAGGGCTCTGAAGATTTATGTCAAACGGGCGGCCCGTCATCGGATATCTTACTCGCTGTTTGTCCTTTATGATGCCTCCAAAATTGGTCGGCCGGCTTCTAAGCAATCTATTGCTCATTGGCTCAGGTTGACCATTCAACAGGCCTATACTTCGGCGGCTCTGCCTTTGCCGACATCTATTCAGGCCCTCTCAATGAGATCGGTGGGCTCTTCCTGGGCGGCTGCCCGGGGGGGGTTCGGCACTACAGTTGTGCCGAGCTGCTACTTGGTTTGGTTCGAACACCTTCGTAAAATTCTATAGGTTCGATACCTTGGCCAAGGATGACCTTCAGTTTGGTCAGGCGGTTTTGCAGGGGTCTCAGCGCACTCCCACCTGTTTGGGAGCTTTGGGACTTCCCCATGGTACTAAAGTACAAGACCCCAGTATCCACTAGGACGTAAAAGAAAATAGGAATTGAATACCTACCGGTAATTCCTTTTCTCCTAGTTCGTAGTGGATACTGGGCACACACCTCAGTGCTTCATCCTGCTTACCTGTGTAAGTATTTAGTTGGACTGATGTTGTGGTCCCGTTATATTGTTGGGATAGCTGTGCTATCCGGGTTAGGTTGGTGTTGCTATCCTCTGTTCTGGTTAGCACCTTCCTTTCGTTTCTGGTTGCGTGTTGGCTTGTTGCCTCACCGCTGTTGTATTGTTTCTTCTCTCAGATTATGTCCGTCTCCTCGGGCACAGTTTTCCTAGACTGAGTCTGGTAGGAGGGGCATAGAGGGTAGGAGCCAGCACACACACACACATACACACACTAAAAGTTTTAAAGTGCCAGGCTCCAGTGGACCCGATCTATACCCCATGGTACTGAAGTACAAGACCCCAGTATCCACTACGGACTAGGAGAAAAGGAATTACCGGTAGGTATTAAATTCCTATTTTTCACCACATTAGTCATCATTGATGCATCAAGTAGAGTATTTAAATCGATGTTTCTCAAACCTGGTCCTCATGGGACCCTAACAGTGCATGTTATCCAGATCATCTAGCTGGAGCACAGGTAGATCTACAGGTGTTACTAGTTATCCTTGAGGATACCTTGAAAACACGCCCTGTGCGGCTTCCATGAAGACAGTTTGATAAACACTAAATTATTGGATAATGATTTTAAATGTAATGTGTAGATATTTCACTCATCTATGTCCTGAGGCGTGACGTAGCGTGTTGTTTCTCCTCATCTGTCACACATCAGACTAGACTTCGCTTTGGTCTGCATACTGGCATTGTGTACATTGCTATAGTCTGTCACTCATCGGGCACATGTAATGTGTACAGCCTGGCACCTGCTTACCAAGCCTGGTGTGTGCCAACCTATCACCTGGTAATGCCTCATCTGGCATATATGTCATGAGACACGCCACACCCTTTCATTTGTCATACACAATATGTTGGGTAGAGAAGAATATCTGTTCTTTAGTAAAGTGCCAAAACAAGCATCGCAGTTTCTGATCTTGACGGCTGGCTGCAGTACACTTGTTCTCTGGTCAGTAAGATCACCAGCAGTACCTGTTGCCCTGGGACGTCACCATACAGAAGGTACAGTTTGATAATGACTATTTCTTTGTATCCACAGCTTCTGGATCTCTTCATTAAGTGGGACTGGTCGACTTACCTGGCTGACTATGGGCAACCTACCTGCAAGTATCTGCGTGTCAACCCCACCACGGCTCTCACCTTACTGGAAAAGTAAGTTGTCCCAAATGGTTCTTTTAATGGAGAAACATCTCCTCATATACAGAGAGAGCACAGTTGTCTGGGAGCGGTCCTGGACCTCTCACGAACTTTTAACTTGTTCATCATCATTAAAGCTTTAGCACCACCACTCAGTAAAAACTCTTCCTTTATAGAGGACGTGGTGAGTGTGGCCTCAGCTCTGTCCCGTGCAGCAGTGCTGCTCCATCTGTAAATGATAACACAATGCACCATTAGGTTGTGTGTGCACTAATATGCATTGAGGATATGTATTAGGTTTTATTTGTTAAAATTGAGCCCGTGATCTAATAAATGACAAAGTGTAGTGACACATGCTGGGATATGTAGTTCAACAATCACTGGAGAGCCACGAAGTCACTTATATCTGGTATAAGGTAAAAAAAAAATGCACAATCTACATACAAGGACCACAAGCTAGGACAGTGACATAACTGTACAGGTAGTAAGCCATTCTGTCTTCTCTAGTACATACGCTTTATCATACATCATATTTACCTGACTTACGCACAGGGAGGAACCTTCCCTCAAGCAACATCGTCTTGGCCTGTACCTGTGTAATAAGCAGCACAATGGAGGGGAGACAGTGTCTAGCTGGATGTGTGTAACTATACCACCTGTCTGTGGTAACTGCAAGACAGAGCCAGCAAGTCACTTCAGTAAGACACATCAATTATGTCATTTCTGGCAACTATTTTTGCTGCTTGGTACACTGGGCTCCACAAGGATTGGACAATGGGGTGTAGAGTAGGATCTTGATCCGAGGCACCAACAGGCTCAAAGCTTTGACTGTTCCCAGAATGCACAGCGCCGCCTCCTCTATAACCCCGCCTCCCTGCACAGGAGCTTAGTTTTGTAAGTTCTTGCTGCAGTAAGCAGGCACTTAACAGGGGGGCTGCTCCAGGCAGCCCTAAAAAGAGCATTTTTGTGAGAAAAAAAGCAAAAGGTCAGGTGTACCACACGCAGGCCCGCACTTCCAAACCTGGTAAGCCGAAGCCCAAAAGAGCCTGGGCTGCCCGTCAGCCAGCTTGCAAGACCGATAAGCCTGCCGCATGACCGGGCGGGCCTCCCCCTGGGGGATCCCAGGGTGGGGGGCCGGCTTCTTGGGTATACCCAGGAATGGTTGAAGACCACTTCAGATGCCTGGGTACGGGAAGTCGTCACTCGAGGTTACGCCATAGCCTTCAAAAACCGACACCCCCTCATCAATTTTGCCAGACAGATGTCCCGTTGGACCAGACAAAGGCAAACACTCTGCTTTCGGTGGTACAGACCCTCCTGGATACAGGAGTCGTAGTACAGGTGCCTCTTGTTCAGAGGGGCAGGGGGTACTATTCTCTCTATTTCTGGTCCCGAAACCGAATGGGTCCCCCCGGCCCATTCTCAACCTCAAGGCATTGAACAGGTTTGTGAAGGAAAACCTTCGCTCTATAGTTCTGGCCTTGGAACCTGGGGACTACATGGTCTCCCTGGACATACAAGATGCTTACCTGCATATTCCTATAGCAGCGTCACATCAGCAATACCTGAGGTTTGCTATTGGCAACCTCCATTACCAGTTTTGGGCGTTACCTATTGGTTTAACAACGGCTCCGCGAGTCTTCACCAAAGTAATGGCGGTGATGACGGTGGTACTCCGCCGTCAAGGGGTCAGGATACTGCCGTACCTGGACGACTTGTTAATCCTGGCAAATTCCCCAGTACTTCTCCTACGTCATCTGGATATGACAGTCCGGTTTCTACAAGCCCACGGGTGGCTCATCAACTGGAAGAAATCCTCCCTGGTCCCTGCTCAGAGCATGGTGCACCTGGGAGCGCTATTGGACACTCACAACCAGCAGTTGTTCTTGTCTCAGGAGAAAGTCCTGAAGCTTCAGGACAGGATTCGTTGCTTCCTTTCTCGTCCGCAAGTCTCGATACATTCGGCAATGCAGATGCTGGGCCTCATGGTCTCAGCATTCGACATGGTGGAGTATGCTCAATTCCATTCTCGCTCCCTCCAGAGGCTGATTCTAGCCAAGTGGGACGGCCTGCCTCACCGAATCAGGTCTCAAATTATCTCATTGACTCCGGAGGTCCATCTGTCGCTGCTTTGGTGGCTCCGGGACCAACAATTGTGCAGGGGCCGTCCCTTCTGGATATCCAACTGGGTCCTGTTGACGACAGATGCCAGTCTAAGAGGTTGGGGCCCGGTGCTGGAGCTACACTCCCTTCAGGGTCGGTGGACCAAGGAGGAATCTCTCCTCTCGATCGACATTATGGAATTGCGAGCGGTCTTCAATGCATTGAACCTGGCCCAGCATTTAATTCAGAACCGTCCTGTTCAAGTACAGTCGGACAACGCCACCACAGTGGCTTACATAAATCATCAAGGCAGCACTCGAAGCCGTTTGGCAATGAAGGAATTTCACGGATTCTACGTTGGGCGGAACGCCATCTACCGGCCATATCGGCAATATTCATTCCGGGAGTCCTGAATTGGGAAGCGGACTTTCTCAGTCGTCAGGACGTGCATGCCGGCGAGTGGGGCCTCCATCCAGAAGTGTTTCAACTCCTCGTGGAAAGGTGGGGCCTTCCAGACGTAGATCTGATGGCGTCTCGACACAATCACAAGGTTCTGGTCTTCGGGAGCAAGGACAAGGGATCCTCAAGCAGCATTCGTGGATGCGCTGGCGGTGCCGTGGAGGTTTTCGGCTGCCGTACGTGTTCCCTCCGGTGTCACTCCTGCCCAGGGTAATTCGGAAGTTCAAGCAAGAAAAAGGAAATCTGCTTCTCATAGCTCCGGTGTGGCCCAGACGGCACTGGTTCTCAGACCTGCAAGGCCTATTGTCAGAGCATCCACTTCTACTTCCACAACGCCCAGACCTCCTCGTTCAGGGCCCCTGTGTCTACCAGGACCTAGCCCGGCTTTCTTTGACGGCGTGGCTCTTGAAGCTTCCGTCTTGAGGGCTAAGGGTTTTTCTGAAGAGGTCATTAAAACTATGTTGCGGGCCCGGAACCCGGCTTCTGCTCGGATTTACCATGGGTCTGGCATTCCTACTTTCTTTGGTGCGCATCTAATAATTATGACGCTTCCAAGTTTAGTACAGCCAAACTTTTGGCTTTTCTGCAGCAGGGCCTAGATTTAGGCCTGCGTCTGGCCTCCCTCAAGGTTCATATTTCTGCCTTGTAGTGGTTTCAGAGAAAAATTGCGACTTTACCTGATGTTCATACTTTCACTCAGGGTGTGTTGCGTATCCAACCTCCCTATGTCCCGCCTGTGGCTCCTTGGGACTTGTCGGTGGTTTTGGAGGCATTGCAGGAGCCTCCGTTTGAACCCCTGGGTTCAGCTGACCTTAAGTGGCTTTCCCTTAAAGTGGTGTTCTTGCTGGCTATTGCCTCTGCTAGAAGAGTGTCGGATCTGGGTGCCTTGTCTTGTAGTTCCCCATATCTGATTTTTCACCGTGAACGGGCGGTTCTTAGGACTCGTCCCGGATATTTGCCTACGGTGGTTTCTTCGTTCCACCTTAATCAGGAGATTGTGGTATCGGCCTTTGTCTCTCCTGATTTGTCTCCCAAAGAGCGGTCTTTGGATGTGGTACGGGCTCTCCGTATCTATGTGAAGAGAACTGCTTCTATTCGAAAATCTGATTCTCTCCTTGTTTTGTTTGGATTTCACAAACGTGGCTGGCCTGCTCACAAGCAGACCCTGGCCAGATGGATTAGAATGGTGATTGCACATGCTTATGTGAGGACTGGTCTGTCAGCTCCTGCTCACATCACGGCCCATTCTACTCGGTCTGTTGGACCTTCTTGGGCGGCCCAACGTGGTGCGACCCTTGATCAATTGTGCAAGGCGGCTACGTGGTCCTCAGGGAACACGTTCATAAGGTTCTATGCCTTCGATAGTGCCGCTTCCCAGGATGCTTCCTATGGACGTCGGGTTCTTGTGCCCGCTGTGCCTCCCATAAGGAACTGCTTTAGGACATCCCTATTGTCCAATCCTCGTGGAGCCCAGTGTACCCCGCAGCAGAAAACAAGATTTATGGTAAGAACTTACCTTTGTTAAATCTCTTTCTGCGAGGTACACTGGGCTCCACAAGGCGCCCACCCTGACGCACTTAGCTTCTTTGGGTTGGTATGGCATTAGCCGCTGACACTTCTCCTGTCGTGAGAGTGTGATGTATGTGGCTACTAACCGTTGTCGTCTCTTTTCCTGCTACTGTATTGGGCTGGTTAACTAAAAACTGAGCTCCTGTGCAGGGAGGCGGGGTTATAGAGGAGGCGGCGCTGTGCATTCTGGGAACAGTCAAAGCTTTGAGCCTGTTAGTGCCTCGGATCAAGATCCTACTCCTACACCCCATTGTCCAATCCTTGTGGAGCCCAGTGTACCTCGCAGAAAGAGATTTAACAAAGGTAAATTCTTACCATAAATCTCGTTTTTATTCGCTGTTGTAGCTATAGGAGTGCATTCTTACGGGACTGCTAATCCTATTACAGCCATGGGATTACCCACCGTTCCTTCTCCATAATTTATATATACCCCTCTCAGCTACCCTTCCTCCTCTGTAACTTCTTCCCTCTCTCAGCTATACTTCCTCAGTAACTTATATACCTCTCTCCCCTCCCCTTCACTTATAGCTTCCCTTCCTCCTTTGTAACTTCACCACTCTCTCATCCACCCTCCCTCTATAACTTCTATATCACTCTCTCACGTCACCTTCCGCCATAACTTATATATCCCCCTCTTAGCTTCCCTTCCTCCTCTGTAACTGTATCCCCCTCTCACTTTCCCTTCCTCCTCTGTAACTGGTATCCCTCTCTCTCACCTTCCCTTTCTCTTCAGTAACTGTATCCCCCCATCTTACTTTCCCTTCCTCCTCTGTAACTATACCCCCCCCCCCTTTACTTCCTCCTCTGTAACTATATCCCCCATCTGTTACTTCCACTTCCTCCTCTATAACTGTATCCCCATATCTAACCTACCGGTCCTCCTCTGTAACTGTGGCCCAGAGTTATCAAGCCTTGGAGACTGATAAATTGTACCAACCAATCAGCCCCTAACTGCCATGTTAAAAGCTGTGTTTGAAAAATGACAGGGGCGGATTGATTGGTACTTTATCACCATGCAATTTATCACTCTCCAAGGCTTGATAAATCTGGGCCTGTATCCCTCTCTCATCTTCTCTTCCTCCTCTGTAACTTTATACCCCTCTCTCATCTTCCCTTTCTTCTCTATAACTGTATCCCCCTCTCACCTTGCCCACCTCCCCTGTAACTGTATCCCCCTCTCACCTTCCTCTCCTCTGTAACTGTATCCCTCTCTCACATTCCCCTCATCCTCTGTATCTTTATCCCCCTCCTCCTCTGTAACTGTATCCCCCTCTCACCTTCTCCTCCTCCTCTGTAACTGTATCACCCCCCTCTCACCTTACCCTTCTCCTCTGTAACTGTATCACCCCCCTCTCACCTTCCCCTCCTCCTCTGTAACTGTATCCCCCTCTCACCTTCCCCTCCTCCTCTGTAACTGTATCACCCCTCTCACCTTCCCCCTCCTCCTCTGTAACTGTATTACCCCTCTCACCTTCCCCTCCTCCTCTGTAACTGTACCCCCCCCCTCACCTTCCCCTCCTCCTCTGTAATTGTATCACCCCCCTCTCACCTTCCCCTCCTCCTCTGTAACTGTATCCCCCTCAAACCTTCCCCTCCTCCTCTGTAACTGTATCACCCCCCTCTCACCTTCCCCTCCTCCTCTGTAACTGTATCACCCCCCTCTCACCTTCCCCTCCTCCTCTGTAACTGTATCCCCCTCTCACCTTCCCCTCCTCCTCTGTAACTGTATCACCCCCCTCTCACCTTCCCCTCCTCCTCTGTAACTGTATCACCCCCCTCTCACCTTCCCCTCCTCCTCTGTAACTGTATCACCCCCCTCTCACCTTCCCCTCCTCCTCTGTAACTGTATCACCCCTCTCACCTTCCCCTCCTCCTCTGTAACTGTACCCCCCCTCTCACCTTCCCCTCCTCCTCTGTAACTGTATCACCCCCCTCTCACCTTCCCCTCCTCCTCTGTAACTGTATCACCCCCCTCTCACCTTCCCCTCCTCCTCTGTAATTGTATCACCCCCCTCTCACCTTCCCCTCCTCCTCTGTAACTGTATCCCCCTCTCACCTTCCCCTCCTCCTCTGTAACTGTATCACCCCCCTCTCACCTTCCCCTCCTCCTCTGTAACTGTATCACCCCCCTCTCACCTTCCCCTCCTCCTCTGTAACTGTATCACCCCCCTCACCTTCCCCTCCTCCTCTGTAACTGTATCACCCCCCTCTCACCTTCCCCTCCTCCTCTGTAACTGTATCCCCCTCTCACCTTCCCCTCCTCCTCTGTAACTGTATCACCCCTCTCACCTTCCCCTCCTCCTCTGTAACTGTACCCCCCCTCTCACCTTCCCCTCCTCCTCTGTAACTGTATCACCCCCCTCTCACCTTCCCCTCCTCCTCTGTAACTGTATCACCCCCCTCTCACCTTCCCCTCCTCCTCTGTAACTGTATCACCCTCTCACCTTACCCTCCTCCTTTGTAACTGTATCACCCCTCTCACCTTCCCCCTCCTCCTCTGTAACTGTACCCCCCCACCCCTCACCTTCCCCTCCTCCTCTGTAACTGTATCCCCCTCTCACCTTCCCCTCCTCCTCTGTAACTGTACCCCCCCTCTCACCTTACCCTTCTCCTCTGTAACTGTACCCCCCCTCTCACCTTACCCTTCTCCTCTGTAACTGTATCACCCCTCTCACCTTTCCCTCCTCCTCTGTAACTGTATCACCCCCCTGTCACCTTCCCCTCCTCCTCTGTAACTGTATCACCCTCTCACCTTACCCTCCTCCTCTGTAACTGTGTCACCCCCCTCTCACCTTCCCCTCCTCCTCTGTAACTGTATCACCCCCCTCTCACCTTCCCCCTCCTCCTCTGTAACTGTATTACCCCTCTCACCTTCCCCTCCTCCTCTGTAACTGTATCCCCCTCTCACCTTCCCCTCCTCCTCTGTAACTGTATCACCCCCCTCTCACCTGCCCCTCCTCCTCTGTAACTGTATCACCCCCCTCTCACCTTCCCCCTCCTCCTCTGTAACTGTATCACCCCCCTCTCACCTTCCCCTCCTCCTCTGTAACTGTACCCCCCTCTCACCTTCCCCTCCTCCTCTGTAACTGTACCCCCCCCTCTCACCTTCCCCTCCTCCTCTGTAACTGTATCACCCCTCTCACCTTTCCCTCCTACTCTGTAACTGTATCACCCCCCTGTCACCTTCCCCTCCTCCTCTGTAACTGTATCACCCTCTCACCTTACCCTCCTCCTCTGTAACTGTGTCACCCCCCTCTCACCTTCCCCTCCTCCTCTGTAACTGTATCACCCCCCTCTCACCTTCCCCCTCCTCCTCTGTAACTGTATTACCCCTCTCTCACCTTCCCCCTCCTCCTCTGTAACTGTATTACCCCTCTCACCTTCCCCTCCTCCTCTGTAACTGTATCCCCCTCTCACCTTCCCCTCCTCCTCTGTAACTGTATCACCCCCCTCTCACCTGCCCCTCCTCCTCTGTAACTGTATCACCCCCCTCTCACCTTCCCCCTCCTCCTCTGTAACTGTATCACCCCCCTCTCACCTTCCCCTCCTCCTCTGTAACTGTACCCCCCTCTCACCTTCCCCTCCTCCTCTGTAACTGTACCCCCCCCTCTCACCTTCCCCTCCTCCTCTGTAACTGTATCACCCCCCTCTCACCTTCCCCTCCTCCTCTGTAACTGTATCACCCCTCTCACCTTCCCCTCCTCCTCTGTAACTGTATCACCCCCCTCTCACCTTCCCCTCCTCCTCTGTAACTGTATCACCCCTCTCACCTTCCCCTCCTCCTCTGTAACTGTATTACCCCCCTCTCACCTTCCCCTCCTCCTCTGTAACTGTATCACCCCCCTCTCACCTTCCCCTCCTCCTCTGTAACTGTATCACCCCTCTCACCTTCCCCTCCTCCTCTAACTGTACCCCCCCTCTCACCTTCCCCTCCTCCTCTGTAACTGTATCACCCCCCTCTCACCTTCCCCTCCTCCTCTGTAACTGTATCACCCCCCTCTCACCTTCCCCTCCTCCTCTGTAACTGTACCCCCCCTCTCACCTTTCCCTTCTCCTCTGTAACTGTACCCCCCCTCTCACCTTACCCTTCTCCTCTGTAACTGTATCACCCCTCTCACCTTCCCCTCCTCCTCTGTAACTGTATCACCCCCCTGTCACCTTCCCCTCCTCCTCTGTAACTGTATCACCCCCCTCTCACCTTCCCCTCCTCCTCTGTAACTGTATCACCCCTCTCACCTTCCCCTCCTCCTCTGTAACTGTACCCCCCCACCCCTCACCTTCCCCCTCCTCCTCTGTAACTGTACCCCCCCACCCCTCACCTTCCCCTCCTCCTCTGTAACTGTATCACCCCTCTCACCTTCCCCTCCTCCTCTGTAACTGTATCACCCCCCTCTCACCTTCCCCTCCTCCTCTGTAACTGTATCACCCCTCTCACCTTCCCCTCCTCCTCTGTAACTGTATTACCCCCCTCTCACCTTCCCCTCCTCCTCTGTAACTGTATCACCCCCCTCTCACCTGCCCCTCCTCCTCTGTAACTGTATCACCCCCCTCTCACCTTCCCCCTCCTCCTCTGTAACTGTATCACCCCCCTCTCACCTTCCCCTCCTCCTCTGTAACTGTACCCCCCTCTCACCTTCCCCTCCTCCTGTGTAACTGTACCCCCCCTCTCACCTTCCCCTCCTCCTCTGTAACTGTACCCCCCCTCTCACCTTCCCCTCCTCCTCTGTAACTGTACCCCCCCTCTCACCTTACCGTTCTCCTCTGTAACTGTATCACCCCTCTCACCTTCCCCTCCTCCTCTGTAACTGTATCACCCCCCTGTCACCTTCCCCTCCTCCTCTGTAACTGTATCACCCCCCTCTCACCTTCCCCTCCTCCTCTGTAACTGTATCACCCCTCTCACCTTCCCCTCCTCCTCTGTAACTGTATCACCCCCCTGTCACCTTCCCCTCCTCCTCTGTAACTGTATCACCCCCCTCTCACCTTCCCCTCCTCCTCTGTAGCTGTATCACCCCTCTCACCTTCCCTTCCTCCTCTGTAACTGTACCCCCCTCTCACCTTCCCCTCCTCCTCTGTAACTGTATCACTCCCCTCTCACCTTCCCCTCCTCCTCTGTAACTGTATCACCACTCTCACCTTCCCCTCCTCCTCTGTAACTGTATCACCCCCCTCTCACCTTCCCCTCCTCCTCTGTAACTGTATCCCCCTCTCACCTTCCCCTCCTCCTCTGTAACTGTATCACCCCCCTCTCACCTTCCCCCTCCTCCTCTGTAACTGTATTACCCCTCTCACCTTCTCCTCCTCCTCTGTAACTGTACCCCCCCTCTCACCTTCCCCTCCTCCTCTGTAACTGTACCCCCCCTCTCACCTTCCCCTCCTCCTCTGTAACTGTATCACCCCCCTGTCACCTTCCCCTCCTCCTCTGTAACTGTCTCCCCCTCTCACCTTCCCCTCCTCCTCTGTAACTGTATCACCCCTCTCACCTTCCCCTCCTCCTCTGTAACTGTATCCCCCTCTCACCTTCCCCTCCTCCTCTGTAACTGTACCCCCCCTCTCACCTTCCCCTCCTCCTCTGTAACTGTACCCCCCCTCTCACCTTACCCTCCTCCTCTGTAACTGTATCACCCCCCTCTCACCTTCCCCTCCTCCTCTGTAACTGTATCCCCCTCTCACCTTCCCCTCCTCCTCTGTAACTGTATCACCCCCCTCTCACCTTCCCCCCCTCCTCTGTAACTGTATCCCCCTCTCACCTTCCCCTCCTCCTCTGTAACTGTATCACCCCCCTCTCACCTTCCCCCTCCTCCTCTGTAACTGTATTACCCCTCTCACCTTCTCCTCCTCCTCTGTAACTGTACCCCCCCTCTCACCTTCTCCTCCTCCTCTGTAACTGTACCCCCCCTCTCACCTTCCCCTCCTCCTCTGTAACTGTACCCCCCCTCTCACCTTACCCTCCTCCTCTGTAACTGTATCACCCCCCTCTCACCTTCCCCTCCTCCTCTGTAACTGTATCACCCCCCTGTCACCTTCCCCTCCTCCTCTGTAACTGTCTCCCCCTCTCACCTTCCCCTCCTCCTCTGTAACTGTATCACCCCTCTCACCTTCCCCTCCTCCTCTGTAACTGTACCCCCCCCCTCACCTTCCCCTCCTCCTCTGTAACTGTATCCCCCCTATCACCTTCCCTTCCTCCTCTGTAACTGTACCCCCCCACCCCTCACCTTCCTCTCCTCCTCTGTAACTGTATCACCCCCCTGTCACCTTCCCCTCCTCCTCTGTAACTGTACCCCCCCTCACCTTCCCCTCCTTCTCTGTAACTGTATCCCCCTCTCACCTTCCCCTCCTCCTCTGTAACTGTCTCCCCCTCTCACCTTACCCTTCTCCTCTGTAACTGTATCCCCTCCTCTCACCTTCCCTTCCTCCTCCTGTATCTGTATCCCCCCCCCCAAAATTCCCTTCCTTCTCTGTAACTGTATCCCCCTCTCACCTTACCCTTCTCCTCTGTAACTGTATCCCCTCCTCTCACCTTCCCTTCCTCCTCCTGTATCTGTATCCCCCCCCCCCCCCCCCCCCAAATTCCCTTCCTTCTCTGTAACTATTTCCCCCTCTTACCTTTCCCTCCGCCTCTCTCACCTTCCCTTCCTCCTCCTGTATCTGTACTCTCTCTCCCTCTCTTTCTCTCCCCTCACCATATATGTCCCTAGTCTGTCTTGGTTACGTCTGAGCTGTAATCTGTCACATTACTCTTGGCTGCCTTGTCTTGCATTGTTCTCAGCAGTCATAGTAAGGTTTCCAGCATGATGTCAGTTGCAGCTCAGCTAATAATGAGACGGCTAAGTATTCCTGCTTCTCATCAAACCATGTTCATTGCATGTAATTTGGATTTCACTTTTTCCCTCCATGGTGATATCATCTTTTACTGCTGATAAAGGATACATCGTGTGTAAGTATATTTCTAAACACTGCTACTAATATGTCCTACTGAAGTGTTACTGCCTGGTTTCCCGGTGTCTTGTTCTGTTATACTAAAATAAAGACTATAGAAATAAATATATATATATATATATATATATATGCTTCAGGGGGTAACATAAAACAGGTCTATGAACAGTAGAGATGGACAGAGAAAGAAGATGGCTGTTATGTGACAGCTGTCCATCCAAAGACTGATCATTTAGACTTGTAAAGAAGACAATATGTAGGTGGCATCCTATGAAGTGTACTGGTATTTGAGATATAACATAACTCATTTGCCACACTAGTTTTGAAAAACAAAAACTGCATTATAGAAAAACACTATATGATGGAAGATACCATGTGTGGAATTCAAATGTTTGAAAAGTCGGTTGTGTGTCTGTTTTTTCCTGTCTATTAGATAGGAAAAAACAGACTCCCAACTGACACTTCAAACATTTGAATCTTCCCCCATGTATCATGTTAAAGCAATGTATTAAAAAGGTACAATGTAAGAATTTACATATCAAATAGCAGTACATTTAGAATAATAGCAATGCAAAAATGTTGAGTCGAATAGCTGTATTGCCAGACTGAGACAAATGGCGGCGTCAGACTGTTTCAAATGGTGGCGGCGGCGTCAGACTGTTTCAAATGGTGGCGGCGGCGTCAGACTGAGTCAAATGGTGGCGTCAGACTGAGTCAGATGGCGGCGCGTGTCAGAATGCAGTGTCAAAATTAATCAAATAGAATCGATGGGGTACTTGCTGGAATTCTGCGTGACCAGAATTACGTGTCGGTAAGCAGCTAATGATACTGATCCATCATACAACACCCCACAAGTTCTTCAAATAATTCACATACGCCCCCACACTGCGCCATTCCCAATGTTTATTACTTTGGATAAATGGCAGTCCTCTTCCTAGAGGTGCCATCTATACATTGTCTTCTTTGCATCCACTTCTGTAATAATGAAGCAGTGAGATCTTTTCATTGTAGCATCCCAGCATGCCTTGCAAGCCAAGAATAGAAAGTGGACAGCCTGTTCTGTGTGTTTTGTAGTACTGCAGGGCCCAGCATGCCTCGGGGTGGTGCGGTTTGCCGATCTCTGACCTTATACATGTTATGATAACTCATGTTGTCTCCACTGTTACGTGATCCTCGCGATAATTCTGCCTTGGATTGTGTTCAAAACCAACAGAAAGTCCCCAAATGTATCACTTACTAGTCTGTTTCTGTTACATAGTGTGTGACAGGAGTTTGGGTTCCAGCCGGATCTCACATAGGGGGTAATTCCAAGTTGATCGCAGCAGGAAATTTTTTAGCAGTTGGGCAAAACCATGTGCACTGCAGGGGGGGCAGATATAACATGTGCAGAGAGAGTTAGATTTGGGTGGGTTATTTTGTTTCTGTGCAGGGTAAATACTGGCTGCTTTATTTTTACACTGCAATTTAGATTGCAGATTGAACTCACCACACCCAAATCTAACTCTCTCTGCACATGTTATATCTGCCTCCCTGCAGTGCACATGGTTTTGCCCAACTGCTAAAAAATGTCCTGCTGCGATCAACTTGGAATTACCCCCCTAGATCTAACCAATGCGTTTTGTTGTCCATGTCAATAAGTGACTCACTACGATGCCTTAAACACATTTTCTCTGACGTCCTAGTGGATGCTGGGAACTCCGTAAGGACCATGGGGAATAGCGGCTCCGCAGGAGACTGGGCACAAATAGAAAGCTTTAGTACTACCTGGTGTGCACTGGCTCCTCCCCCTATGACCCTCCTCCAAGCCTCAGTTAGATTTTTGTGCCCGAACGAGAAGGGTGCACACTAGGGGCTCTCCTGAGCTTCTTAGTGAAAGTTTTAGTTTAGGTTTTTTATTTTCAGTGAGACCTGCTGGCAACAGGCTCACTGCATCGAGGGACTAAGGGGAGAAGAAGCGAACTCACCTGCGTGCAGAGTGGATTGGGCTTCTTGGCTACTGGACACCATTAGCTCCAGAGGGACCGATCACAGGCCCAGCCTTGGAGCTCGGTCCCAGAGCCGCGCCGCCGGCCCCCTTACAGAGCCAGAAGCAAGAAGAGTCCGGCAAATCGGCGGCAGAAGACATCCTGTCTTCCACAAGGTAGCGCACAGCACTGCAGCTGTGCGCCATTGCTTCTCAGCACACTTCACACTCCGGTCACTGAGGGTGCAGGGCGCTGGGGGGGGGGGGGCGCCCTGAGCAGCAATAGAAACACCTTGGCTGGCTAAAAATATATCACATATAGCTCCTGGGCTATATGGATGAATTTTAACCCCTGCCAGATTTTCACAAAAAGCGGGAGAAAGGCTGCCGAGAAGGGGGCGGAGCCTATCTCCTCAGCACACAGGCGCCATTTTCCCTCACAGCTCCGCTGGAAGGACGTCTCCCTGACTCTCCCCTGCAGTCCTGCACTACAGAAACAGGGTAAAAAAGAGAGGGGGGCACTAATTGGCGGGATATTAACAATACAGCAGCTATAAGGGAGAAACACTTATATAAGGTTGTCCCTATATCTATATACAGGTTGAGTATCCCTTATCCAAAATGCTTGGGACCAGAGGTATTTTGGATATCAGATTTTTCTGTATTTTGGAATAATTGCATACCATAATGAGATATGATGGTGATGGGACCCAAGTCTAAGCACAGAATGCATTTATGTTTCATATACATCTTATACACACAGCCTGAATGTCATTTAATACAATATTTTTTATAACTTTGTGCATTAAACAAAGTGTGTGTACATTCACACAATTCATTTATGTTTCATATACACCTTATACACACAGCCTGAAGGTCATTTAATAAAATATTTTTAATAAATTTGTGTATTAAACAAAGTTTGTGTACATTGAACCATCAAAAAACAAAGGTTTCACTATCTCAGTCTCACTCAAAAAAGTCCGTATTTCGGAATATTCTGTATTTCGGAATATTTGGATATGGGATACTCAACCTGTATAGCGCTCTGGTGTGTGCTGGCATACTCTCCCTCTGTCTCCCCAAAGGGCTAGTGGGGTCCTGTCCTCTATCAGAGCATTCCCTGTGCGTGTGCTGTGTGTCGGTACGTTTGTGTCGACATGTATGAGGAGGAAAATGATGTGGAGGCGGGGCAATTGCCTATAATAGAGATGTCACCCCCTAAGGAGTCGACACCTGAGTGGATGGCTTTATGGAAGGATTTACGTGACAGTGTCCGCTCCTTACAAAAGACGGTTGATGACATGAGACAGCCGACTAATCAGCTAGTCCCTGTCCAGGCGTCTCAGAAACCATCAGGGGCTCTAAAAAGGCCGTTACCTCAGGTGGTGGATACTGACGTCGACACGGATACTGAATCCAGTGTCGACGGTGAGGAGACAAACGTGACTTCCAGTAGGGCCACACGTTACATGATCACGGCAATGAGAGAGGTGTTAAACATTTCTGATACTGCAAGTACCACTAAAAAGGGTATTATGTGGGGTGTGAAAAAACTACCTGTAGTTTTTCCTGAATCAGACGAATTAAATGAGGTGTGTGATGAAGCGTGGGTTTCCCCCGATAAAAAACTGATAATTTCTAAAAAGTTATTGGCATTATACCCTTTCCCGCCAGAGGTTAGGGCGCGTTGGGAAACACCCCCTAGAGTGGATAAAGCACTCACACGCTTATCAAAACAAGTGGCACTACCGTCTCCTGATACGGCCGCCCTCAAGGAACCAGGTGACAGAAAACTGGAAAATATCCTAAAAAGTATATACACACATACTGGTGTTATACTGCGACCAGCAATCGCCTCAGCCTGGATGTGCAGCGCTGGGGTAGCTTGGTCGGATTCCCTGACTGAAAATATTGATACCCTGGATAGGGACAGTATATTGTTGACTATAGAGCATTTAAAAGATGCATTTCTATATATGCGAGATGCACAGAGGGATATTTCCACTCTGGCTTCAAGAGTGAGTGCGCTGTCCATTTCTGCCAGAAGAGGATTATGGACGCGACAGTGGTCAGGTGATGCGGACTCTAAACGGCATATGGAAATATTGCCTTATAAAGGGGAGGAGTTATTTGGGGTCGGTCTATCGGACCTGGTGGCCACGGCAACTGCTGGGAAATCCACATTTTTACCCCAGGTAGCCTCTCAACATAAAAAGACGCCGTCTTATCCGGCTCAGTCCTTTCGTCCCCATAAGGGCAAGCGGGCAAAAGGTTCCTCTTTTCTGCCCCGGGGCAGAGGAAGGGGAAAAAGACTGCAACAGACAGCCACTTCCCAGGAACAAAAGCCCTCCCCCGCTTCTGCCAAGTCCTCAGCATGACGCTGGGGCCTTACAAGCGGACTCAGGCACGGTGGGGGCCCGTCTCAAGAATTTCAGCGCGCAGTGGGCTCACTCGCAAGGGACCCCTGGATCCTGCAAGTAGTATCTCAGGGGTACAAATTGGAGTTCGAGACGTCTCCCCCTCGCCGGTTCCTGAAGTCTGCTTTACCAACGTCTCCCTCCGACAGGGAGGCAGTATTGGAGGCAGTTCACAAGCTGTATTCCCAGCAGGTGATAATCAAGGTACCCCTCCTGCAACAAGGGAAGGGGTATTATTCCACGCTGTTTGTGGTACCGAAGCCGGACGGCTCGGCGAGACCAATTTTAAATCTGAAGTCTTTGAACACTTACATACAGAGGTTCAAATTCAAGATGGAGTCACTCAGGGCAGTGATCGCGAACCTGGAAGAGGGGGACTATATGGTGTCTCTGGACATCAAAGATGCCTACCTCCATGTCCCCATTTACCCTTCTCATCAAGGGTACCTCAGGTTTGTGGTAGAAAACTGTCACTATCAGTTTCAGACGCTGCCGTTTGGATTATCCACGGCACCTCGGGTCTTTACCAAGGTAATGGCCGAAATGATGATTCTTCTTCGAAGAAAAGGCGTTTTAATTATCCCTTACTTGGACGATCTCCTGATAAGAGCAAGATCCAGAGAACAGTTAGTAGTCGGAGTAGCCCTATCTCAAGTAGTGCTACGGCAGCACGGCTGGATTCTAAATATCCCAAAATCGCAGCTGATTCCGACAACACGTCTTCTGTTCCTAGGGATGATTCTGGACACAGTCCAGAAAAAGGTGTTCCTTCCGGAAGAAAAAGCCAGGGAGTTATCCGACCTAGTCAGAAACCTCCTGAAACCAGGGCAAGTCTCAGTGCATCAATGCACAAGAGTCCTGGGAAAGATGGTAGCTTCCTACGAAGCGATTCCATTCGGCAGATTCCACGCAAGAACGTTCCAGTGGGATCTGCTGGACAAATGGTCCGGATCGCATCTTCAGATGCATCAGCGGATAACCCTGTCCCCAAGGACAAGGGTGTCTCTTCTGTGGTGGTTGCAGAGTGCTCATCTTCTAGAGGGCCGCAGATTCGGCATTCAGGACTGGGTCCTGGTGACCACGGATGCCAGCCTGAGAGGCTGGGGAGCAGTCACACAGGGAAGAAATTTCCAGGGCTTGTGGTCAAGCCTGGAGACATCACTTCACATAAATATCCTGGAGCTAAGGGCCATCTACAATGCTCTAAGCCTAGCAAGACCTCTGCTTCAAGGTCAGCCGGTGCTGATCCAGTCGGACAACATCACGGCAGTCGCCCACGTAAACAGACAGGGCGGCACAAGAAGCAGGAGGGCAATGACAGAAGTTGCAAGGATTCTTCGCTGGGCGGAAAATCATGTGATAGCACTGTCAGCAGTGTTCATTCCGGGAGTGGACAACTGGGAAGCAGACTTCCTCAGCAGGCACGACCTCCACCCGGGAGAGTGGGGACTTCACCCAGAAGTTTTCCACATGATTGTGAACCGTTGGGAAAAACCAAAGGTGGACATGATGGCGTCACGCCTCAACAAAAAACTAGACCGGTATTGCGCCAGGTCACGGGACCCTCAGGAAATAGCTGTGGACGCTCTGGTAACACCGTGGGTGTACCAGTCAGTGTATGTGTTCCCTCCTCTGCCTCTCATACCCAAGGTACTGAGAATCATAAGAAGGAGAGGAGTAAGGACTATACTCGTGGCTCCGGATTGGCCAAGAAGGACTTGGTACCCGGAACTTCAAGAGATGCTCACGGAGGACCCGTGGCCTCTACCTCTACGAAGGGACCTGCTCCAGCAGGGACCCTGTCTGTTCCAAGACTTACCGCGGCTGCGTTTGACGGCATGGCGGTTGAACGCCGGATCCTGAAGGAAAAAGGCATTCCGGATGAAGTCATCCCTACCCTGATCAAAGCCAGGAAGGATGTAACCGTGCAGCATTATCACCGTATTTGGCGTAAATATGTTGCGTGGTGCGAGGCCAGGAAGGCCCCTACAGAGGAATTTCAACTGGGTCGTTTCCTGCATTTCCTGCAAACAGGACTGTCTATGGGCCTAAAATTAGGGTCCATTAAGCTTCAAATTTCGGCCCTGTCGATCTTCTTCCAAAAAGAACTGGCTTCAGTTCCTGAAGTTCAGACGTTTGTCAAAGGGGTGCTGCATATACAGCCTCCTTTTGTGCCTCCAGTGGCACCTTGGGATCTCAATGTGGTTTTGGGGTTCCTAAAATCACATTGGTTTGAACCACTCACCACTGTGGACTTAAAATATCTCACATGGAAAGTGGTAATGCTATTGGCCCTGGCTTCAGCCAGGCGCGTGTCAGAATTGGCGGCTTTATCCTATAAAAGCCCTTACCTAATTTTTCATACGGATAGGGCAGAATTGAGGACTCGTCCTCAATTTCTCCCTAAGGTGGTTTCAGCGTTTCACCTGAACCAGCCTATTGTGGTGCCTGTGGCTACTAGGGACTTGGAGGACTCCAAGTTGCTGGACGTAGTCAGGGCCCTGAAAATATACGTTTCCAGGACGGCTGGAGTCAGAAAATCTGACTCGCTGTTTATACTGTATGCACCCAACAAGCTGGGTGCTCCTGCTTCTAAGCAGACTATTGCTCGTTGGATTTGTAGTACAATTCAGCTTGCACATTCTGTGGCAGGCCTGCCACAGCCAAAATCTGTAAAAGCCCATTCCACACGGAAAGTGGGCTCATCTTGGGCGGCCGCCCGAGGTGTCTCGGCTTTACAACTTTGCCGAGCAGCTACTTGGTCAGGGGCAAACACGTTTGCTAAATTCTACAAATTTGATACCCTGGCTGAGGAGGACCTGGAGTTCTCTCATTCGGTGCTGCAGAGTCATCCGCACTCTCCCGCCCGTTTGGGAGCTTTGGTATAATCCCCATGGTCCTTACGGAGTTCCCAGCACCCACTAGGACGTCAGAGAAAATAAGAATTTACTTACCGATAATTCTATTTCTCATAGTCCGTAGTGGATGCTGGGCGCCCATCCCAAGTGCGGATTGTCTGCAATACTTGTACATAGTTATTGTTACCTAAATCGGGTTATTGTTGTAGTGAGCCATCTTTTCTAGAGGCTCCTCTGTTTATCATACTGTTAACTGGGTTCAGATCACAAGTTATACGGTGTGATTGGTGTGGCTGGTATGAGTCTTACCCGGATTCAAAATCCTTCCTTATTGTGTACGCTCGTCCGGGCACAGTATCCTAACTGAGGCTTGGAGGAGGGTCATAGGGGGAGGAGCCAGTGCACACCAGGTAGTACTAAAGCTTTCTATTTGTGCCCAGTCTCCTGCGGAGCCGCTATTCCCCATGGTCCTTACGGAGTTCCCAGCATCCACTACGGACTATGAGAATAGAATTATCGTTAAGTAAATTCTTATTTTGACCTGTTATTTTAGGTGTGTCGTCCCTAACAGTCCCCTCCCTCTTGTTTTCCAGTCTCCGCTTATCATGCTGTGTGCGCTGGGCCTGATTAAGAGACGAACGCTATGCCAATGTTCCGCGCTACTCGGCTGTTATCGGCAGACTGCGCATATGTTGCGATCGCACTGTGCATGCATCAAGGTGCCGCTGCGTTACCGCTCGCAATGAATGTATTTAGTCACAACGTGATTAACAGGAAGGGTTAAACAGGGCAAAAATGCAGGTGTGTCATGGGTGTATTTGGGGCATGTACCTGCCACAGCTGCGAGCACTTACGAGCAAAAACTTGGCGCCTTGTGTTGCTACAGTGTCTAGTCTGCGTATCCATAGTGTCCTTGCGTATACAGTAGGCTGCGAATGTGTACGCAATTGTGAATAAATTGCGGTAGCTCCAGTGGGCATCTTTAATTCTGGGCAGCAGCGTCACTTAAGGATATCTGCAGTTGCGATGCGGAGAAAATAGCACTTGTAGCTGCATTAGCGTCCCCCTCTGAATCAGGCCCCCTGTTCATATATGCTGAGATTCAGAAGCTGTAAAGCCAACACAAGGAACACAAATAACAGTACCCCACACAATTCTCCTTTCCCAATCACCCTTCTCCACCCCCACCGTACATTGTACCAAATGATTATAAAATCCAGATTACGTTTACTGCTTTTACTTACAGTAAATACAATAACACCGGGACTATGCATCACCCAGCACATGTAGTATGTTAGAATTACAGAGCCTCTTATAAAAGGGCTTCTCTGAAAATGCTCCTCGTTCTCTCACTCCTTCTCTCTCCAACTCCCTCTCTATCTCTCTCCCCCTGCTATCTCTATCTCCATCACCCTCACTCACCCTCTCTATACTCCCTTTCTATCTCCTTCCCTCCCCATCTCCACTCCTCTGTCTTTCCATATCTTTCTCTCCATCACCTTTGCTCACCCTGGACCTCCCTCTCACCCCCTTCTCTCCCTATCTCCTTCCCTCCCTGCCCCCCTCTCTCTCTATATTTATCCCCTCCCTCTTTCTCTCATCACCTTTCTTCATCCTCTCTCCCCCCCCCCCCCCCCCCGCCCCCTCAAGCTCTCTCTCTCTCCCTTCTCCCTCTCCCTCACTGGGGCAAATGTAATTGCCTACACATGGTGCAGGCGTCAACGAGATCCTAGCGAGCCTGCCCACTGTTTTAAAGTGGAAACCTGATTTTGCTTTTTAAATGATTGCCTCTTGAATACATCAGGCAGACTCAGCGGGTGGGATCTCAGCAGTGCCTGCAAGTCACAGGTTATTACATTTACCCATTAGCACAACTGTTCTAGCTCCCTAAGAACTTGCACAGTACATCCGGATGCGTGCTATAGAGTAGCAGTCCGACACTTGCTGTGATTGGATGAGAAAGCTTATCTAACATTCTGTGTTGTGTCTAGAAACAGAGATCGTTTTTATTGTGTAGATTATGTATATTATGTAGGCAAGCTGGGCATAGAATGTTCTAATTCATTTATTTTATGTAAAACCGAGGCTCTCTGACATCTCTGGGTGCCCTGCCTCTCACACTCTATAGCCGCTTTAAAGCAGCAGGCTGAAGTGTTCTACCACCCACATGTTAATGCAGTTTAAAGTCCATTGAAAAGGTGGTTTGCCTCTAACTAGTAACCTCTTCATGCTTCCCATTGATGAGTATTTGGATTAGTACATTTGGAGATGCAGTAAGTTGGTTGGCAGAAAAATAGAGAATTTCTCATTGCTCTAAATCCTGACTGTACTACATGCTCTGTCTCCTGGATTATTCAGCTAAATATCCATTTACCATGTGTCTGAACCATCCGGAAGCCGTCTGCATTAAAGTAGGTTATTGCCCTCTATGGCACTGCAGTGCCCTCAGTATTGTGCATTAGCAAAGTTACAGTGATCCTACCGGAGGGAACCATGCCTTGCCATACTAACTGCCTGCCACCCATCTATCCTCTTCCTTTGTTCATTCTGTGTTCTCTCTGCCTTTATCAGGATGAAAGACCCCAGCCGGAAGAACAACGTCTTCGCCCAGTTTCGGAAGAATGAGAGGGACAAGCAGAAGCTCATCGAAACCGTGGCCAAGCAGCTCCGGGGGCTGATCAACAGCCACCATTCATAAAAGAGCTTACATGGATGGCCGGGCAGTGCCCACCATACACTGAACAAAACCTGAGCGCCGCTAGTATATATCTCTTTCAGGGGGGGCCTGCTGCCCCGCGGAGCGTGCGGTTTCTTCCTAGGGTAAATAAGGGGTTATAGGATTTTATAATGCTT
The DNA here is from genome assembly GCF_028390025.1 of Pseudophryne corroboree. Classification (NCBI taxonomy): domain Eukaryota; kingdom Metazoa; phylum Chordata; class Amphibia; order Anura; family Myobatrachidae; genus Pseudophryne; species Pseudophryne corroboree. The sequence goes on from NC_086444.1 coordinate 1,179,418,826, forward strand.
TTGCCAGGTTTGGGTGAATGTTCCTTACTATTGCACTGATCTAGTAGTTGTCTGACATGTCACATGCTGACATTGTGCTGGGGTAATGTGTGTTATTACTGGAAGGATTGGCAGTGTCTCCTCCGGCATGGGTTCTAGGCCATGTTAGAGGCATTACTTTCTGTATTACTTGCCCTCTCCTGCAGGGAAGTGTACCGTGTCTGCAGCTACTGCTGACCATCCAGCCCCCAACTCTTACTGTCTTTCTATAGCATTGTAGTTAAGCTACTTCAATTTGCAGAGAGTTTATTGGTTAATAGGAAACTACTAGTCTTACCAGTGAGGAGGACTCTCAGGGCGTTACTGTTCAGATACTTATCATTGGTGCCATCAAAGCTGATTTGTGCTTCATGTGGTGCAGCGCGCAAGTCGTATCATCAAGTGTTGTAAGGCACAGCCATGTCCCACTAATAGGCCCCAGTCTTCCAAATCCCCTAAAGCAGTGTTCAATGTTTAGAGCAGATCAAATAATTGTATTGTTCCTTCAGTGGCTGTTGGAAGTGGGCAAGCCCACTCTTCCAGCATAACTTGTACCAGGTTCCTGAAACCCAATAGTTGGATCATCTTCTCAGCACTGGAATCTAATGCAGGTCAGCTGGAGCAGTGTTCAGCCTCTGGCTAAATGCTGCATTCATATTTCGTGGCATAGGGCTCGTTAGTCCTTCGGAATATAGGCAGCTTTGATACTAAACCAGATCCCTGTTCGGGGGGTACGTTCCTGTAGTGCTGGGAAGTCTAGCGGTCAAAGTGAATGCAGTGTGTATTCTTCTGTACTGTGTACATGGTGAATGCACGGCAGACATACACGTGTGTTCCTCACCCTGGGAAGTGACAGGAAGCCAGCAGATTTATACTCCAAGAAGATGGCTGTGTCCTCCAGCGTAATGAGCATCTGGCAGAAGTATATGGTATTTTGAAGCGATAAGCACAGCTTTCATCTCTCACTAGCAGTGTATGTGTTCCGCATTGTTCACCAGGTAACACTAAAATAACAAATTAACTTGTACATGTGTTAAAATAACATCTAGTGGCCGATGGAGAGAGTTTTCTACAATGTGTTTTATGCATCCTAGGAGGATAATACTAGTCTAACCTGTAACACGAGACTAGATCCTGGATTACCCATAGAGAATAAATAATATTACCACCTTCCAGAAACATAGGAGCTGCCGATATGAAGAGCCAGGGCTGGGTACTGCGATTCCCGCCAGTTACCGGATATTACATGGGAAAGCCTACATACAGTGCAAACGCATCCAGCTCTGTTAGGGTATGGGAATGTTTACATGTATATTTGTCCGTCTCACGAGACCCTTTGTCTTGTTTGATACATTTGTATTTTAGGCACTGTAGTCCTCTAACTGTCCTGAGGTAGGTTCTGTTCATGATAAGTAGTGGCTTCCTGGATTTAACGTGTCCAGGCGGCTTTGAGATAAACGAGATCTTTCCTTAAAGAGGAATTTTAGACAGTGCTGTTTATTACTCCTGTTGTACCCCACAGTCCTATTACAAAGCAAGGCTTATTTCTCCTGTAAGTCTGATCCAGCCGTTCTGCATAACTGACAGACTATCAGGACCCAGCTGAAGCGATCTGGATGTTTGGAGATGTGCCGGCTAGGCTGGATGGGGTGTTGGCAGCGTTTCCCATCTGATGACGTCACATGCAGGAAACAGTGTTTCCCCGGCCAATGCACAACTTATATTTTTGTAAACAACCATTTGGCAAATTGAACAGGCAATAAAACATTTTTGCTTCATGTTGCGGCGTTACTAAGAGGCCCTTAGTTTGCACTTCTACAGTATGTCCATAAACAGTCCTGGATGACACCTCATCTGATGGTTTATATACAGGAATTGCCATTAACGCCGCCTTTTAAAATGTAACGGTCGCCTGCAAACCACGGACAAAGCTATTCCTGGGGTAGCCCAATGTGACTGCTGCCTTTCACTGAGTAATAGCCCTTACAGAGGCGTAGACTTCCTAATGAGTTGGTTGGTTCCACCCACAAAATGGCTGCCTACAGGTGGCTTCCATTTTTACGGCATCATGATGGTGTTAAACCTACTTGACGATAGAGTGTTCAGGATGACAAAGGGAAAATAGTCTAGCAATTCGCAGGAGGGAGACTTCTTTTGGGGATCCCCATGCAAGAACGCACTTTTAGCTCCTCTTCTGCCGGAGGGGAGTGTGACTATGTCTAAGGTGGAGGCCATGATGATGTAGTCGGAGCCTTCGCATGTTTTTTTGTTTTTATTATTCAATGTACAATATGAGCTGCAAGAAAATAAGTCCCCTCGGTGGTGGATGCAGCGCAGGTTTTACCAACACCTGGAGCATGTTACCATGTGTTCCAGTGTGACTGTCGCTGCCACACCCGCTGTATTATAAAACACTCCTTACAGAACCAGAATAAATAATATACTAAGTGCAACTTGTTTTAGTCCTCTTCATTCACTACCTCCGCGGCTTTCATCAATAAATATACAGTGTGCTGTTATACATCTCCTGTGTTGTACCATACCCTGAGGCATGCAATGATCCGGAATCCTCTACTACGTTTCATCAGGGGAAGAACTATCCCTTTTATTAGGCTCATTATTCTGTGATTACTGCGTGTGGGCAATAATTTAATTTCACTCTAGTTTGTATTTATTTGCCATGTTATAGCATTATTATTATTATTATTGTTATGCATGTTATCAGGCTGAGTGAGCTGACGCGTTTCTGCAAGTAACCAAACTTGCCCATTGTACATCTGCTCTCAGTACCTGGATTTTCAAAGTTTCTGCACAAATGTGACCTTTATATGTGATCAGGTTTTCAGCATAGTCATACAAGTGGGTGAGAGAAAGATAAATGAAGTAGCACCTACGCAATTATACTTTTCATTCATTCATTGATCAAAGTGATAGGTCATATTAGTGTCAGGAGTGTAATACAGCAATAACCTATTAGTAGAAGTTTAGAAATAACTAATAGGACAAGTGAGTTGCTCACGGTGGGAAAATTACAACAGGTGGACCAAATAAAAAAATAACAAAAATAAATGTGTTTTTATATATATATATATATATATATATATATATACACATACATACATACATACATACATACATACATACATACAGTGGTGCAAAAAAAGTATTTGTGCAAGTTGACCCACTTAAAAAGATGAGAGAGGGCTGTAATTTCCATCATAGGTACACTTCAACTGTGAGAGACAGAATTTGAAAAAAAAAAAAAAAAATCTAGGAAATCACATTGTATGATTTTTAAACAATTTATTTGTATATTCTTGCAGAAAATAAATATTTGGACAATTAAAAAGTTTAACTCAATACTTTGTAATATAACCTCAGTTGGCAATTACAGAGGTCAAACATTTCCTGTAGTTTGTGACCAGGTTTGCACACACTGTAGCAGGTATTTTGGCCCACTCTTCCATGCAGATCTTCTCTAGATCTGTCATGTTTTGGGGCTGTCGCCGGGCAACACGGACTTTCAACTCCCTCCACAGATTTTCTATTAGGTTGAGGTCTGGAGACTGGCTAGGCCACTCCAGGACCTTGAAATGCTTCTTATGGAGCCACTCCTTAGTTGCCCGGGCGGTGTGTTTGTGGTCATTGTCATGCTGAAAGACCCAGCCGCGTTTCATCTTCAATGCTCTTACTGAGGGAAGTAGGTTTTTGCCCAAAATCTCACGATACATGGCCCCATTCATCCTCTCCTTAATACGGATCAGTCGTCCTGTCCCCTTTGCAGAAAAGCAGCCCCAAAGCATGATGTTTCCACCCCCATGCTTCACGGTGGGTATGGTGTTCTTGGGCTGCCATTCATCATTCTTCTCCTTCCAAACACGGCGAGTGGAGTTTATACCAAAAAGTTTGATTTTGCTCTCATCTGACCACATTACATTCTCCCAATCCTCCTCTGGATCATCCAGATGGTCACTGGCAAACTTTAGACTGGCATGGACATGTGCTGGTTTAAGCAGGGGGACCTTTCGGGCGCTGAAGGATTTCAATCCATGACAACGTAGTGTGTTACTAATGGTAACCTTTGTAACTGTGGTCCCAGCTCTCTTGAGGTCATTGACCAGGTCCCCCTGTGTAGTTCTGGGCTGATTCCTCACCGTTCTCAAGATCATTGATATCCCACGAGGTGAGATCTTGCATGGAGCCTCAGGTCGAGGGAGATTGTCAGTGATCTTGTATTTCTTCCATTTTTTTTTATTTTTTATAATTGCTCCAACAGTTGATCTCTTCTCACTAAGCTCCTTGCCTATTGTCGAGTAGCTCATTTCAGCCTTGTGCAGCTGTACAATTTTGTCCCTGGTGACCTTAGACAGCTCTCTGGTCTTGGCCTTGGAGGAGGGGTAGCAGTCTGACTGTTTGAGGGTGTGGACAGGTGTCTTTTATACAGATAACCGGTTCAAACAGGTGCCATTAATACAGGTAACGAGTGGAGGATAGAAGAGCTTCTTAAAGAAGTAGTAACATGTCTGTGAGAGCCAGAAATCTTGCTGCTTGGTAGGTGTCCAAATATTTATTTTCCACAAGAATATACAAGTAAATTGTTTCAAAATCATACAATGTGATTTCCTGTTTTTTTTGTTTTGTTTTTTTTCTTCCCAGATTCTGTCTCTCACAGTTGAAGTGTACCTATGATTGAAATTACAGATCTCTCTCATCTTTTTAAGTGGGTCAACTTGCACAATTGGTGGCTGTCCAAATACTTTTTTGCCCCACATATATAATATATATATATATATATATATATATCTCAGCAAAATTGTGTACAGGTGCGCTGGTCAATGTTCGGTTTCGACTTAGAAAATGGAAAAGAATTCTCAAGGTCGTCCAAAACTCTGGAGAATAGCACTGGTTTTCTAGCCTTTCAAAAAGCCGCTCCACCCCTCCTGTAGAAACTCCGGACTCCTGGCGTGAGATACTCGAGATACAGAAACAAAAGGAGGGGGCGCACATAGTGCAAATCACTTTTATTTAAAACCGGTAAAATCCCTTTAACAGCGGATCCACATTAACACACAGGATCACTGTGACTTAGAATCCACATGACATTACATGAATGAGACTCGTACCGAGGTTCTCACCCGTGTGGACTGGTTACCACATGATGTATACAAAGTAAATGCTCCAATCTCTCCCTGCCGGTTAGAGCTGTGCTGCACTGGGAACCTGGACCTCACACCATGCCAGCGGCTTACGGGACAACGCTGCGGCTCGTCAGGACGAAGCTACATGCGAAACTAGTAGAGGCGTGGCCTGCTAGACGTACCCATCTCCAAGCTGATCACTGGTCTGTGCCTTCTGCCTGTGTTGGTGTTTCCCGACAAACCTGTGGCGTTGTCCCGTAAGCCGCTGGCGCGGTGTGAGGTCCCGGTTCCCAGTGCAGCACAGCTCTTACCGGCAGGGAGAGATTGGATCATTTACTTTGTATACATCATGTGGTAACCAGTCTACACGGGTGCGAACCTCTGTACGAGTCTCATTCATTTAATGTGGATTCTGTGTCACAGTGATCTTATGTCTTAATCTGGATCCTCTGTTAAAAAGGGATTTTACCTGTTTTAAATAAAAGTGATTTTCACCATGATTTTCTCCTTTTGTTTCTGTATCTAGGGGAAAATATATATATATATATATATATATATATATATATATATATTAATATTATAATATAATATACACACACAGTGCATCCGGAAAGTATTTACAGCGCTGCACTTTTTTCACATTATGTTATATTACAGCCTTTTTCCAAAATGGAATAAATTAATTTTCTCTGACGTCCTAGTGGATGCTGGGACTTCCGTAAGGACCATGGGGAATAGCGGCTCCGCAGGAGACTGGGCACAAAAAGTAAAAGCTTTAGACTAGCTGGTGTGCACTGGCTCCTCCCCCTATGACCCTCCTCCAAGCCTCAGTTAGATTTTTGTGCCCGAACGAGAAGGGTGCATGCTAGGTGGCTCTCCTGAGCTGCTTAGAAGTAAAAGTTTAAATAGGTTTTTTATTTTCAGTGAGTCCTGCTGGCAACAGGCTCACTGCATCGTGGGACTAAGGGGAGAAGAAGCGAACTCACCTGCGTGCAGAGTGGATTGGGCTTCTTGGCTACTGGACATTAGCTCCAGAGGGACGATCACAGGTTCAGCCTGGATGGGTCCCGGAGCCGCGCCGCCGGCCCCCTTACAGAGCCAGAAGAGCGAAGAGGTCCGGAGAAATCGGCGGCAGAAGACGTTCCTGTCTTCAGATAAGGTAGCGCACAGCACTGCAGCTGTGCGCCATTGCTCTCAGTACACTTCACACTCCGGTCACTGAGGGTGCAGGGCGCTGGGGGGGGAGCGCCCTGAGACGCAATAAAACATGTTTAAACCTTATATGGCTAAAGAAATACATCACATATAGCTCCTGGGCTATATGGATGCATTTCACCCCTGCCAGTTTTCCTAAAAAAAGCGGGAGAAAAGGCCGCCGTGAAGGGGGCGGAGCCTATCTCCTCAGCACACAAGCGCCATTTTCCCTCACAGTTCCGCTGGAAGGAAGGCTCCCAGACTCTCCCCTGCAGTCCTGCTACAGAATCAGGGTAAAACAAGAGAGGGGGGGCACTATTGGCAGCTAATATAAAACAGCAGCTATAAAGGGAGTAACACTTACATAAGGTTATCCCTGTATATATATAGCGCTCTGGTGTGTGCTGGCAAACTCTCCCTCTGTCTCCCCAAAGGGCTCGTGGGGTCCTGTCCTCTTTCAGAGCATTCCCTGTGTGTGTGCTGGGTGTCGGTACGATTGTGTCGACATGTATGAGGAGGAAAATGATGTGGAAGCAGAGCAATTGCCTGTGTTAGTGATGTCACCCCCTAGGGAGTCGACACCTGACTGGATAGTCGTGTTTAAAGAATTACGTGACAGTGTCAGCACTTTGCAAAAAACTGTTGACGACATGAGACTGCCGGCAAATCAATTAGTGCCTGTTCAGGCGTCTCAGACACCGTCGGGGGCGCTAAAACGCCCGTTACCTCAGATGGTCGACACAGACACGGATACTGAATCCAGTGTCGACGGTGAGGAGACAAACGTAATGTCCAGTAGGGCCACACGTTACATGATCACTGCAATGAAGGAGGCATTGAATATTTCTGACACTACAAGTACCACAAAAAAGGGTATTATGTGGGGTGTGAAAAAACTACCAGTAGTTTTTCCTGAATCAGATGAATTAAATGAGGTGTGTGATAAAGCGTGGTTTTCCCCCGATAAAAAACTGCTGATTTCTAATAAATTATTGGCACTATACCCTTTCCCGCCAGAGGTTAGGGCACGTTGGGAAACACCCCCTAGGGTAGATAAGGCGCTCACACGCTTATCAAAACAAGTGGCGTTACCGTCTCCCGATACGGCCGCCCTTAAGGAACCAGCTGATAGAAGGCTGGAAAATATCCTAAAAGGTATATACACACATACTGGTGTTATACTGCGACCAGCAATCGCCTCAGCCTGGATGTGCAGTGCTGGAGTGGCTTGGTCGGATTCCCTGACTGAAAATATTGATACCCTGGATAGGGACAGTATATTATTAACTATAGAGCATTTAAAGGATGCATTACTATATATGCGAGATGCACAGAGGGATATTTGCACCCTGGCATCTAGAGTGAGTGCGATGTCCATTTCTGCCAGAAGAGCGTTATGGACGCGACAGTGGTCAGGTGATGCGGATTCCAAACGACATATGGAAGTATTGCCGTATAAAGGGGAGGAGTTATTTGGGGTCGGTCTATCGGACCTGGTGGCCACAGCAACGGCTGGAAAATCCACCTTTTTACCCCAGGTCACCTCTCAGCAGAAAAAGACACCGTCTTTTCAAACTCAGTCCTTTCGTTCCCATAAGGGCAAGCGGGCAAAAGGCCACTCATTTCTGCCCCGGGGCAGAGGAAGGGGAAAAAGACTGCACCAGACAGCCTCTTCCCAGGAGCAGAAGCCCTCCCCCGCTTCTGCCAAGTTTTCAGCATGACGCTGGGGCCTTACAAGCGGACTCAGGCACGGTGGGGGGCCGTCTCAAGAATTTCAGCGCGCAGTGGGCTCACTCGCAAGTGGACCCCTGGATCCTGCAGGTAGTATCACAGGGGTACAAATTGGAATTCGAGACGTCTCCCCCTCGCCGGTTCCTGAAGTCTGCTCTACCAACGTCTCCCTCCGACAGGGAGGCGGTAGTGGAAGCTATTCACAAGCTGTATTCCCAGCAGGTGATAATCAAGGTACCCCTCCTACAACAGGGAAAGGGGTATTATTCCACGCTGTTTGTGGTACCGAAGCCGGACGGCTCGGTGAGACCAATTTTAAATCTAAAATCCTTGAACACTTACATAAAAAGGTTCAAATTCAAGATGGAGTCACTCAGAGCAGTGATAGCGAACCTGGAAGAAGGGGACTATATGGTGTCTCTGGACATCAAAGATGCTTATCTCCATGTCCCAATCTACCCTTCTCACCAAGGGTACCTCAGGTTTGTGGTACAAAACTGTCATTATCAGTTTCAGACGCTGCCGTTTGGATTGTCCACGGCACCACGGGTCTTTACCAAGGTAATGGCCGAAATGATGATTCTTCTTCGAAGAAAAGGCGTCTTAATTATCCCTTACTTGGACGATCTCCTGATAAGGGCAAGGTCCAGGGAACAGTTAGAGGTCGGAGTAGCACTATCTCAGGTAGTGCTACGTCAGCACGGGTGGAGCCTAAATATCCCAAAATCACAGCTGATTCCAACAACACGTCTACTGTTGCTGGGGATGATTCTGGACACAGTCCAGAAAAAGGTGTTTCTCCCGGAGGAGAAGGCCAGGGAGTTATCCGAGCTAGTCAGGAAACTCCTAAAACCAGGCCAAGTGTCAGTGCATCAATGCACGAGAGTCCTGGGAAAAATGGGGGCTTCTTACGAAGCGATTCCATTCGAAAGATTCCATGCAAGAACTTTTCAGTGGGATCTGCTGGACAAATGGTCCGGATCGCATCTTCAGATGCATCAGCGGATAACCCTATCTCCAAGGACAAGGGTGTCTCTCCTGTGGTGGTTACAGAGTGCTCATCTTCTAGAGGGCCGCAGATTCGGCATTCAGGATTGGATGCTGGTGACCACCGATGCCAGCCTGAGAGGCTGGGGAGCAGTCACACAGGGAAGAAATTTCCAGGGCTTGTGGTCAAGCATGGAAACGTCTCTTCACATAAATATCCTGGAACTAAGGGCCATTTACAATGCCCTAAGTCAAGCAAGGCCTCTGCTTCAGGGTCAGTCGGTATTGATTCAATCGGACAACATCACGGCAGTCGCCCACGTCAACAGACAGGGCGTCACAAGAAGCAGGAGGGCAATGGCAGAAGCTGCAAGGATTCTTCGCTGGGCGGAAAATCATGTGGTGGCACTGTCCGCAGTGTTCATTCCGGGAGTGGACAACTGGGAAGCAGACTTCCTCAGCAGACACGACCTCCACCCGGGGGAGTGGGGACTTCACCCAGAAGTCTTTCAAGTGATTGTAAACCGTTGGGAAAATCCAAAGGTGGACATGATGGCGTCCCGTCTCAACAAAAAACTGGACAGATATTGCGCCAGGTCAAGGGACCCTCAGGCAATAGCGGTGGACGCTCTGGTAACACCGTGGGTGTACCAGTCGATGTATGTGTTCCCTCCTCTGCCTCTCATTCCAAAAGTACTGAGAATCATAAGAAGGAGAGGAGTGAAGACTATACTCGTGGCTCTGGATTGGCCAAGAAGAACTTGGTACCCGGAACTGCAAGAGATGCTCACGGAGGACCCGTGGCCTCTACCTCTAAGAAAGGACCTGCTCCAGCAGGGACCTTGTCTGTTCCAAGACTTACCGCGGCTGCGTTTGACGGCATGGCGGTTGAACGCCGGATCCTGATGGAAAAAGGCATTCCAGATGAAGTCATCCCTACCCTGATCAAAGCCAGGAAGGATGTAACTGCGAAACATTATCACCGCATTTGGCGAAAATATGTTTCCTGGTGTGAGGCTAAGAAGGCCCCCACAGAGGAATTTCAACTGGGTCGTTTCCTGCATTTCCTGCAAGCAGGACTGTCTATGGGCCTAAAATTAGGATCCATTAAGGTTCAAATTTCGGCTCTGTCGATCTTCTTCCAGAAAGAACTGGCTTCATTGCCTGAAGTTCAGACGTTTGTCAAGGGGGTACTGCATATACAACCTCCTTTTGTGCCACCAGTGGCACCTTGGGATCTCAATGTAGTTTTAGGGTTCCTAAAATCACATTGGTTTGAACCACTCACCACTGTGGAATTAAAATATCTCACATGGAAGGTGGTCATGCTGTTAGCTCTGGCGTCAGCCAGGCGTGTCTCAGAAATGGCGGCTTTGTCATATAAAAGCCCTTACCTAATTTTTCATTCAGACAGGGCAGAATTGAGGACTCGTCCTCAATTTCTCCCTAAGGTGGTTTCAGCGTTTCACATGAACCAGCCTATTGTGGTGCCTGCGGCTACTGGGGACTTGGAGGACTCCAAGTTGTTGGACGTGGTCAGGGCCCTGAAAATATGTTTCCAGGACAGCTGGAGTCAGAAAATCTGACTCGCTGTTTATCCTGTATGCACCCAACAAGCTGGGTGCTCCTGCTTCTAAGCAGACGATTGCTCATTGGATTTGTAGTACAATTCAGCTTGCACATTCTGTGGCAGGACTGCCACAGCCAAAATCTGTTAAAGCCCATTCCACAAGAAAAGTGGGCTCATCTTGGGCGGCTGCCCGAGGGGTCTCGGCTTTACAACTTTGCCGAGCAGCTACTTGGTCAGGGGCAAACACGTTTGCAAAATTTTACAAATTCGATACCCTGGCTGAGGAGGACCTGGAGTTCTCTCATTCGGTGCTGCAGAGTCATCCGCACTCTCCCGCCCGTTTGGGAGCTTTGGTATAATCCCCATGGTCCTTACGGAAGTCCCAGCATCCACTAGGACGTCAGAGAAAATAAGAATTTACTTACCGATAATTCTATTGCTCATAGTCCGTAGTGGATGCTGGGCGCCCATCCCAAGTGCGGATTGTCTGCAATACTTGTATATAGTTATTGTTACAAAAAATCGGGTTGTTTATTGTTGTGAGCCATCTTTTCAGAGGCTCCTACGTTTATCATACTGTTAACTGGGTTCAGATCACAGGTTGTACGGTGTGATTGGTGTGGCTGGTATGAGTCTTACCCGGGATTCAATATCCTTCCTTATTATGTACGCTCGTCCGGGCACAGTATCCTAACTGAGGCTTGGAGGAGGGTCATAGGGGGAGGAGCCAGTGCACACCAGCTAGTCTAAAGCTTTTACTTTTTGTGCCCAGTCTCCTGCGGAGCCGCTATTCCCCATGGTCCTTACGGAAGTCCCAGCATCCACTACGGACTATGAGAAATAGAATTATCGGTAAGTAAATTCTTATTTTTTCCCTCAAAATTCTACACACAATACCCCATAATGACAACATGAAAGGTTTTTTTTTTTAGATTTTCGCAAATTTGCTACAAATAGAAAAAACTAAGAACTCACATGTACATAATTATTCACAGCCTTTGCTCAATACTTTGTTGATGCACCTTTGGCAGCAATTACAGCTTCAAGTCTTCTCGAATATGATGCCACAAGTTTGGCACACCTATCTTTGGGCAGTTTCACCCATTCCTCTTTGCAGCATCTCTCAAGCTCCATCAGGTTGGAAGGGAAGCGTCGGTGCACAGCCATTTTCAGATCTCTTCAGAAATGTTCAATCGGATTCAAGTCTGGGCTCTGGCTGGGCCATTCAAGGACATTCTGAAGCAACTCCTTTGATGTCTTGGCTGTATGCTTAGGGTCACTGTCCTGCTGAAAGATTAACCGTCTCCCAAGTCTGAAGTCGAGCGCTCTGGAGCAGGTTTTCATCCAGGATATGTCTGTACATTGCTACATTCATCTTTCCCTCTATCCTGATTAGTCTCCCAGTTCCTACTGCTGAAAAACATCCCCACAGCATGATGCTGCCACCACCATGCTTCACTGTAGGGATGGTATTGGCCTGGTGATGAGCGGTGCAAGGTTTCCTCCAAACATGACGCCAGGCATTCACGCCAAAGAGTTCAATCTTTGTCTCATCAGCCCAGAAAATTCTGTTTCTCATGGTCTGAGAGTCCTTCATGTGCATTTTGGCAAACTCCAGGCAGGCTGCCATGTGCTTTTTACTAAGGAGTGGCTTCCATCTGGCCACTCTATCATACAGGCCTGATTAGTGGATTGCCCAGAGATGGTTGTCCTTCTGGAAGGTGCTGCTCTCTCCACAGAGGAATGTTGTAGCTCTGACAAAGTGACCATCGGGTTCTTGGTCACCTACCTGACTAGGGCCCTACTCCCCCGATCGCTCAGTTTAGACGGCCGGCCAGCTCTAGGAAGAGTCCTGGTGGTTCCGAACTTCTTCCATTTACGGATGATGGTGGCCACTGGGCTTATTGGGTCCGTCAAAGCAGCAGATATTTTCTGTACCCTTCCCCCAGATTAATCCTGTCTCGGAGGTCTACAGACCATTCCTTTGACTTGATGCTTGGTTTTTGCTCAGACATGCACTGTCAAGTGTGGAACCTTATATAGACAGTGTTCCTTTCCACAGGTGGACTCCAGTTGAGCTGTAGGAACATCCCAGGGATGTTCAGTGGAAACAGGATGCACCTGGGCTCAATTTTGAGCATCATGGCATAGGCTGTGAATACTGATGTACATGTGATTTCTTAGTTTTTTTATTTTTAATAATCAAAAATCAAAAAACTTTTTTCACGTTGTCATTATGGGGTATTGTGTTGTGTGTAGAATTTTGATGGAAAAATGAATTTATTCCATTTTGGAATAAGGCTATAACATAACAAAAGAGGAAAAAGGGAAGCGCTGTGAATACTTGTGGGTGCAATATTTTATATATATATATATATATATATATATATATATATATATATATATATCATAGTAACATAGTATCTAAGGTTGAAAAAAGACAATTGTCCATCGGGTTGAACCTATTTGTGGTCTCCTATGCACGATTATTTTGTATAAAATTTTGACTGAAGTTGCTGACTGCCGTTCCGATTAACCCCTCTTATTTATAATAACCATAGTGCGTGACTATGCCCTGTAAACCTGGATATCCTTATCCATTAGGAATTTATCTAACCCATTCTTAAAGGTGTTGACTGAGTTGGCCATTACAACTCCCTCAGGCAGGGAATTCCAAACACATATCGTCCTTACCGTAAAAAAGCCTTTACGCCGTATTGTGTGGAATCTCCCCTCCTCTAACCTGAGCGAATGTCCACGAGTTCTCTGTGTTGATCTAACCAAAAACAGGTCCTGCGCAAGATCTGTATATTGTCCCCTTATATATTTGTAAATGTTGATCATGTCCCCTCTTAATCTCCTCTTTTCCAGTGTAAACAAGCCTAGTCTTGCAAGCCTTTCCTCGTATTCCAGCGTCTCCATACCCTTCATTAGTTTGGTCGCCCGCCTTTGAACCTTTTCTAGCTCCAGGATATCCTTTTTGTAGTAAGGTGCCCAGAATTGTACACAGTATTCAAGGTGTGGCCTCACAAGTGATTTAAATAACGGGAGTATAATACTCTCGGCCCTAGCATCAATTCCCCGTTTTATGCATGCTAATATCTTATTAGCCTTCTTTGCTGCAGTCCTACTTTGGGTACTACTGCTTAGTTTGCTATCTATGAGGACACCTAAGTCCTTTTCCAGTACAGAATCCCCTAATTTTACCCCATTTAGTAGGTAGGTGTTATTTTTGTTCTTGTTACCACAGTGCATTACCTTACACTTGTCTGTATTGAAGCGCATTCTCCATTTCGCTGCCCAAGCTTCTAATTTAACTAAGTCATTCTGAAGCGACTCAGCATCCCCCTCCGCATTTATAACTTTACACAATTTGGTATCATCTGCAAAAATTTACACCATGCTCTCTAGACCTTCTGTTAGGTCGTTAATGAAAATATTGAACAATAGCGGTCCTAATACTGGGCCTTGCGGCACACCACTTAGCACTTCAGTCCAAGTTGAAAAAGATCCATTAACCACAACGCGCTGCTCCCTATTATCTAACCAGTTTTTGACCCAAGTGCATATTGTGCTTCCTAGCCCTGATTCTTGTAGCTTGTAGATAAGTCTCGTGTGGTACAGTATCGAACGCTTTGGCAAAATCTAAAAAGATTACATCCACCTCTTTTACCCTGATCTAGGTTTGCGCTTACTGTTTCATAAAAGCCAAGTAAGTTGGTTTGACAGGATCTGTCCTTCATAAACCCATGTTGATTCCTTTTAATAACCTTATTGACTTCAAGGAACTTCTGAATACTATCTCTTAGAATACCTTCCAATACTTTCCCCACTATAGATGTAATACTAATACCCCTTTCACACCGCAGCTTGAACCCGGTAAATTGCCGATTTTTAAAGCTTCCTAAACGGTTCGAGCTGCGATGTGAAAGGGTCATCTTCAATTTACCGTTTTCAAAATACCAGTATTTTGAAATGGTAAAAAAGCAGGGTCCTACCCGTTTCAGACCCGTTTCATTGTGCAGTGTGAAAGGGTCTGAAACGGTATTTGCAAGCCCCAGAAGGTGATAGGCTGTCTCCATGCATGATGTCACCAGGCAGAAGCAGGAAATAAACATTTAAAATGACAACCACTGTTTTGTATGGGTGAAACGGGTTCAGTGTGAAAGGTACCAAAACGGTAATGAAATGGTAATATACTGGTTACAACATGCGATGTGAAGGGGGTTTAACTGCTCAGACCCGTTTTAAGAACCGTTTAAAGAACCATTTCAAAAGCAGGTTTTGCGATGTGAAAGCAGCATGACTGGTCTATAATTACCTGGTTCAGCTTTACTTCCCTTTTTGAATATAGGCACTACTTCCGCTATACGCCAGTCTTTGGGAACCATACCCGATATTACTGAATCCTTAAAGATCAAAAATAGCGGTTTTGCAAGTTCAGAATTAAGCTCCATTAGAACCCTTGGGTGAATACCATCGGGACCTGGTGACTTATTAATCTTTAAATGTTTTAATCGGTCACAGACTACTTCCTCGCTTAAATAAGTACCTATCAGTGGGATATTTTCATTATTGAGATTATATGTTAGTCCCTGAATTAGGTCCTCTCTAGTAAATACTGTTGAAAAAAACTCATTTAGTGTGTCCGCTATGTCATAATCATTTTTGCTTAAGACTCCCAACTTGTCTTTTAAATGGCCTATACTCTCCTTCTTTAATATCTTGCTATTAATGTATTTAAATAATTTTTTGGGATTCGCTTTGCTTTCCTTTGCTACTAGTTTTTCAGTTTCTACTTTAGCCGCTCTTATTTC
The DNA here is from genome assembly GCF_028390025.1 of Pseudophryne corroboree. NCBI lineage: Eukaryota > Metazoa > Chordata > Amphibia > Anura > Myobatrachidae > Pseudophryne > Pseudophryne corroboree. Next base: position 1,179,434,281 of record NC_086444.1, read on the forward strand.
CTTTTTGCATATTTTGTTACATTCCTTATAGTGCTGAAATGACTCTGCTTCCCCGTCAGATTTGTATTTTTTAAGTGCTCGCCTTTTCTTGCCCATAAATTCCTTAATCTTTTTGTTAAGCCACATCGGTTTATGATTTTTATTCCTTTTTTTGCTGCTCGTAGGAATAAATTTGAGTGTATTTTTAGCTAGCAGGAATTTTAGTACCTCCCATTTCTCAGTAGTATTTTTTCCTAAAAACAAACCTTCCCATTCAATATCCCTGAAAAATACCCTCATCTTATCAAAATTTGCTTTGCTAAAGTTGAGTCCTAGTTGAGCCAGTATAGGGCTGTTTATGGAAACTGATATTGAATGTGACCATATTGTGGTCGCTGTTTCCTATGGGTTCCCCTACTATAATACCTGATACCAAATCCCCATTGTTTGTTAATACCAGGTCTAAGATTGCATTGTACCTAGTTGGTTCCTCAATTAGTTGGACTAAGTAGTTATCATTAAGTGTGTTTAAAAACATATTGCCCCTAGCAGTATCGCATGAATCGTTTTTCCAGTTTATCTCTGGATAGTTAAAATCTCCCATCACTACTATGTCTCCTACTCCTGCTGCTCTTTCAATTTGCTTTAGTAACAATTCCTCATCAGATGCGTTGATACCAGGCGGCCTATAGCATACACCCAATACTAACTTTTTTATTCCTTTTTTCCCCGCATGCAATTTCTACCCATAATGTCTCAACAGTGTCTACAGTGCCCTCCTGAATATCTTCCCGTATATCAGGTTTTACAAACGGATTTACGTAAAGACACACCCCTCCACCCTTTTTATTTAGTCTGTCTCTCCTAAACAGTGTATAGCCCTCTAGATTGACTGTCCAATCATGAGATTTGTCCCACCAAGTTTCAGTAATGCCTATAATATCATACTGTTTGCTTGCTGCAAGTATTTCTAGTTCACCCTTTTTACCAGTAATGCTTCTGGCGTTTACATGCATACAACTAAGATAAGTATTTTCCCTTGCGTTAGGGACATCTTTCACCTAATGTAGCAATGATGACCTGTAATATATATATATATATATTTATTTTGTTATTTTTTTTGCATTCGCAAAGTATTCACAGCGCTTCACTTTTTCCACATTTTCGTTGTTACAGCCTTATTCCAAAAAGAAATTCTTTTTTTTTCCCCTCAAAATTCTACACACAATACCCAATAATGACAACGTGAAAAAAGCTGTGTACTACTTAAATGATGATTTTAGTTAAGTGAATAATGCTAATCCATTAATGAGTGCATGAATATTCCCTTTGGGAGAGGTGTGGAGTATAATGATCTGATCCCTCACCGTCATTTCTGGGGTTTGGCCCATGAAGCACAAAGCACAAATTCTTTTTGACTCTTAAAATACATGAAAGGACACATGGCGAGTGCTCTGCTATACAAAGAGAAGTTCTTATTTTTATTTCAGATTAGAGCCTCTTCACATACTCCAGACTATTGCACACAACACATATCTAATGGTCGCACAAGTTATGAAGTGCATTCTGTACAATACTACAAGCTGGATGATTACGGTCCTCGTTAGAAGATGTTATATGTACATCTCTCCCTTAGTCACTTTTCCACCATTTAAATGGTACACACTATATTTTAAGGTTTTTTTTTTGTTTCTTGGAGCCAATCAATCCTGGATTATTTCTGGTGTACAATGACCTGAAAACGAAAGTAAAGATGTCCTTGTCCACATGAGCTTGCAATCTAAGAGTAGTCTGCTATTACCCAGGGCCGCAACTAGGGGGAAATGCTAAGGGGGCATGTGCCCCGGGTGCAGGATTTGAGGGGGTTCTGAGGGAGGTGAGTTCCAGTACCTGGGTTCTCTCCTATGCTGGCTACTGTCTTAAACTTTCTCCTTTGCCATGCAGTGCTGAGACTAGAATGCGGTGCACCGTGCAAACCATAGAAGCGAGCTGTTGGTGCTGTGTTTTTCAGCAGACTGATCCCGGCATGTAGTGCACTGTTGTGATGTGGTGTAGCATATAGGGTATGTAGTGCAGTGTATAGGGGCATGTAGTGTAGTGATGTAGTTCAGCATGTAGAGGATGTAGTGCAGTGATGAAGTGTTATGATATAGGGGGGTCATTCCGAGTTGATCACACGTAGCAACTTTTTGCTGCTCGTGCGAGCAACTAGATGCCGTCTATGGGGGAGTGTATTTTAGCATAGCAGGGCTGCGATCGCTTGTGCAACCCTGCTATGCTAAAAAAAAGTTTAGTATAAAACAAGAATAGGCCTGCACTTACCCAGTGCGATGGATCCAGCAATGAATGTCCCGGAATTGATGTCAGACATCCGCCCTCCAAACACCTGGACACGCCTGCGTTCGGATCTCCACGCCCGGAAAACGGTGAGTTGACGCCGTGGAACGCCTTCCCACTGTCAATCTTCTTGCGGCCGCCGCTGCGACCGCTTTCTTTGTACGCGGCATCGCCGGGCAACTATGTGCCTGCACATGCGCAGTTCCGACCCGTTCGCACCGCTGCGATGAACCACAGCGAGCAAACGGTCGGAATGACCCTCATAGTGCAGTGATATAGTGAAATGTATGGTTACACACATGGGGGGGGGGGCATATAGAGGAACACTCTGCTGGGGGCGCATGTGACGTTTAGGGCACATAGGGGAATATTTCTCCAGGTGGGTCCACAGGTTATCCACAGGATAACATTGGAATATGCCGGAGCGACAGCGGAAATGGCCCCAAACGGTCACGAGCTTTCTGGCCTCCCAGGATGCATCGGGCTTCTCCGTATAATCCCGCCCACTGACTCAGTCAAATCAGTTTTTGGTTTGGTGCGGCAGGAGCCGGACCATGGTCACAGGGCTGCTGTTAATAGCAGCCTGAAGCTTTTATTATTTTATTTTTATAGTCTTACTATGTTTTTTTTTCTCTTGAGTGACTTTTCTTAACAGCGTCTTAAACGCATACTAGAAAGAGTCTCTCCAACAACTCTCCACCGGGTCGCAACAATGCTTACCTTCGTGGTACAGTGCTGTCTCGACGGGCGTCTGGGTCGGATGATTCTAGCAGGTCCAGCAGACGTTACCAGGCTGTGGCCGGAGCATGAGGAGAAGGTAAGGCATCGGTTTCCTCTTAGGGGTTCCGGACACAGCTACACTGTATTGGAGGAGACTACAAACAGTGTGTTGATGCGCCGCCACTCTTAAGTGCAACAGCGCTATGTTTTAGGGATCATAGGCGCCAGGACTAGGTAAGGCCGCGATCCTTAGATGTTAGACGCTCTCCTGGCCGCCCCTCCCCCAAGTTCATGACCAGTTTCCGTGCGTCTCCCGTTCATGAACTAATGACCTCACTACTGACTCAGACGCTACCACGAGGGTACTTGGTCGCAGCTTAGACGCTGCGATGGTGTACTCTAGTCTTTCCGCCTAGACCCGGTCGCAGACAGGAGTGTCTGCATACACTTATCGTTCAATGAGCGTCTGTGTCTCTCATCAGTCATCAAGAGCGGCAGTGTACACTAGTAGCGTCTGAATCCACTCAGCGTCTTGCGAGCGTTTTGATGGATATGGAAGTGTGGTGAGTCTCCCTGTATCCCACTCTATGGAGAAATGGGTTATACAGTACTAAAAATTCTCTCTACTTGTTAGTATAAATTGTTAATTTTTGGTACATACTGTATTGCATATGAGGCCTGTATGTTACTGTTGTTTTCTGCATGATATGTTTGAAAAACTGGTTAAAAACAGAAATACAATTTTCCCACTTGTAGGTTATTATGATGGTAATTGTATTCTCATATGACAATGTCTAATATTTCTGCTGCGGGGTACGCTGGGCTCCACAAGTCTGGACAATGGGGTGTAGAGTAGGATCTTGATCCGAGGCACCAACAGGCTCAAAGCTTTGACTGTTCCCAGAATGCACAGCGCCGCCTCCTATATCACCCCGCCTCCCAGCACAGGAGCTCTGTTTTGTAAGTTGGTGCTGCAGTAAGCAGGCACTTAACAGAGGGGCTGCTCCAAGCAGCACTGAGAAAAGCTTTTTATGAGGTAATAAGTGAAGACTTCAAGGGCAGCAGCGGTGGTAAATGTCTTGTGACATTCACTGCTGCAGCTCCAGCTCTCCCCAGCGGCGCTGTACACTCCCGAGACCTGGTTGCTCCGGTTTTCTTCATGTTAGACACACACGGCTGGGGCTCTCCAGGATCGCGTGGCCGCGCTTCGGGAGGTTGTAAGTGGGTCCCGTTTGCGGGAACCGGTCTTTATCGCGATCCGGCGCGGTTAGTGGGAGGCGGGCCGCGCGCGCTGGCGGTGGACACTGTGGATACAGGCGATCCCACTAGATCACCAGGGCATGGGCGCAGGTCAGGTTTTCTCTTAAAACCGATTTTAATATCGCCCACAGTACCCGGTGGTTTTGCCAGCAAGGGGGATAAGGCTTAGACCTGAAGCCCCTCCCCCAGCCCCAGGGCGCCATTTCCAGCAAGTGTTCCCGCCCTGGAGCTGCATCTCTGTCTATTCCTCGCTACCTGTCAGTGTCTGCGGCGCCATTACTCCTCAGCTCACTGTTCCTGGGACTGCTTGGGCAAATCCTCGTATGTAAAGCCGCCTGGTTGTCAGCGCTGTGCCTTTACATGACACTTAAGTATTCTACCTGCCTTTTTAGTCAGTGTTAGTAAGAAAGAGTGCATTTAGTCAGGGGTTTATAGTACAATTACCCTGTGATATACATCCAGTTTCTTACTGTGTAGTGTTATATCTATTGACTATATAGCTGTGTAAGCTAGTCCAGTGCAGTATTATTGTCTGTAATAACCTCTGCATTGTACAAACTGTGACTATTTGTGTGTGCATTGATAGCGGAGTGGTGTCCATCTCGTGTCTTACTTTCTCTGACGTCCTAGTGGATGCTGGGAACTCCGTAAGGACCATGGGGAATAGACGGGCTCCGCAGGAGACTGGGCACTCTAAAAGAAAGATTAGGTACTATCTGGTGTGCACTGGCTCCTCCCTCTATGCCCCTCCTCCAGACCTCAGTTAGAATCTGTGCTCGGCCAGAGCTGGGTGCTCCTAGTGGGCTCTCCTGAGCTTGCTAGAAAAGAAAGTATTTGTTAGGTTTTTTATTTTCAGTGAGCTTCTGCTGGCAACAGATTCACTGCTACGTGGGACTGAGGGGAGAGAAGCAAACCTACCTGCATGCAGCTAGCTTGTGCTTCTTAGGCTACTGGACACCATTAGCTCCAGAGGGTTCGAACACAGGGCCTGACCTCGATCGTCCGTTCCCGGAGCCGCGCCGCCGTCCCCCGTGCAGAGCCAGAAGACAGAAGATGAACGACGAAATCGGCGGCTGAAGACTCCTGTCTTCATTAAGGTAGCGCACAGCACCGCAGCTGTGCGCCATTACTCCCAGCACACTTACACACTCCGGTCACTGTAGGGTGCAGGGCGCTGGGGGGGGGGGGGGGGGGCGCCCTGGGCAGCAATTATAATACCTTTTGGCACTAAAAAGACACATATACAGTCTGGCACTGTATATGTGTAAAAACCCCTGCCATTAAGTTACACAAAACGCGGGACAGAAGCCTGCCGCTGAGGGGGCGGGGCCTTCTTCCTCAGCACACCAGCGCCATTTCCCCTTCACAGCTCCGCTGGAAGCAGCTCCCCAGGCTCTCCCCTGCAGTATCCAGGTACAAGAAGGGTAAAAAAGAGAGGGGGGGCACATAAATTTAGGCGCAAATAAGATAAATTGGCAGCTATTGGGTAAATCACTTATTATAAGTGTAAATCCCTGTGTTATATAGCGCTGTGGTGTGTGCTGGCATACTCTCTCTCTCTCTGTCTCCCCAAAGGACTTTGTGGGGTCCTGTCCTCAGTCTGAGCATTCCCTGTGTGTGTGGTGTGTCGGTACGGCTGTGTCGACATGTTTGATGAGGAGGGTTACGTGGAGGCGGAGCAAGGGCAGATAAGTGTGGTGTCGCCCCCGTCGGGGCCGACACCTGATTGGATGGATATGTGGAAGGTCTTAACCGACAGTGTCAACTCCTTACATAAAAGGTTCGATGACGCAGCAGCCTTGGGACAGCCGGGGTCTCAGCCCGCGCCTGCCCAGGCGACTCAGAAGCCGTCAGGGGCTCATAAACGCCCTCTGGCTCAGATGGTGGACACAGATGTCGACACGGAGTCTGACTCCAGTGTAGATGAGGATGAGACAAATGTACAGTCTACAAAAGCCATCCGGTGCATGATTACTGCAATGAAAGATGTATTACACATTTCTGATGTTAACCCGGTTACTACCAAGAGGGTTTATATGTTTGGGGAGAAAAAGCAGCCAGTGACTTTTCCCCCATCTGATGAATTAAATGATTTGTGTGAAGAAGCGTGGAGTTCCCCTGATAAGAAACTAGTGATTTCTAAGAGGTTACTGATGGCGTACCCTTTCCCGCCAACGGACAGGTTACGTTGGGAAACATCCCCTAGGGTGGACAAGGCGCTCACACGCTTATCTAAAAGGGTGGCCCTGCCGTCTCAGGATACGGCCGCCCTAAAGGAGCCTGCGGATAGAAAGCAGGAAGCTATCCTGAAGTCTGTGTATACACACTCTGGTACTCTACTGAGACCTGCTATTGCTTCAGCCTGGATGTGTAGTGCTGCAGCAGCATGGACTGATACTCTGTCAGACAACATTGATTCCCTCGACAGGGATAATATTTTGCTAACCCTAGAACATATAAAAGACGTCGTCTTATATATGCGGGATGCCCAGAGGGACATTTGCCTGCTGGCATCTAGAATTAATGCAATGTCCATTTCTGCCAGGAGAGTATTATGGACTCGGCAGTGGACAGTTGATGCTGATTCTAAAAAAACACATGGAGGTTTTGCCTTATAAGGGTGGGGAATTGTTTGGGGACGGTTTCTCGGACCTAGTATCCACAGCAACAGCTGGAAAGTCGACTTATTTCCTCAGGTTTCCTCACAGCCTAAGAAAGCACCGTATTATCAAATGCAGTCCTTTCGGCCTCAGAAAGGCAAGCGGGTCAGAGGTGCATCCTTTCTGGCCAGAGGCAGGGGTAGAGGAAAGAAGCTGCACCAGGCAGCCAGTTCCCAGGAACAAAAATCCTCCCCTGCTTCCACTAAGTCCACCGCATGACGTTGGTGCTCCACAGGCGGAGCCAGGTGCGGTGGGGGCGCGTCTCCGAAACTTCAGCAACCAGTGGGTTCGCTCACAGGTGGATCTCTGGGCTGTACAAATTGTATCTCAGGGATACAAGCTGGAGTTCGAGGCGACTCCCCCCCGCCGTTACCTCAAATCAGCCTTGCCAGCTTCCCCCAGGGAAAGGGAGGTAGTACTGGCGGCAATTCACAAGCTGTACCACCAGCAGGTGATAATCAGGGTCCCCCTCCTTCAACAGGGAAGGGGTTACTATTCCACAATGTTTGTGGTACCGAAACCGGACGGTTCGGTGAGACCCATTCTGAATTTAAAATCCTTGAACACTTATATAAAGAAATTCAAGTTCAAAATGGAATCGCTCAGAGCGGTTATTGCAAGCCTGGAAGAGGGGGATTTTATGGTGTCGCTGGACATCAAGGATGCTTACTTGCATGTCCCCATTTACCCACCTCACCAGGAGTACCTCAGGTTTGTGGTACAGGACTGTCATTACCAATTCCAGATGTTGCCGTTTGGCCTGTCCACGGCACCGAGGATATTTACCAAGGTAATGGCCGAAATGATGATACTCCTTCGGAAGAAGGGAGTTATAATTATCCCGTACTTGGACGATCTCCTTATAAAGGCGAGGTCCAGAGAGCAGTTGTTGGTCAGCGTAGCACTCTCTCAGGAAGTGTTGCAACTGAACGGCTGGATTCTGAAGTCGCAGCTGATTCCTACGACGCGTCTGCCCTTCCTGGGCATGATTCTGGATACAGGCCAGAAGAAGGTTTTTCTCCCGGAGGAGAAGGCTCAGGAGCTCATGACTCTGGTCAGGGACCTCCTGAAACCAAAACAGGTGTCGGTGCATCACTGCACGGGAGTCCTGGGAAAGGTGGTGGCTTCATACGAAGCAATTCCCTTCGGCAGGTTCCATGCAAGGATCTTTCAGTGGGATCTGTTGGACAAGTGGTCCGGATCGCATCTTCAGATGCATCGGCTGATCACCCTGTCCCCGAGGGCCAGGGTGTCTCTGCTGTGGTGGCTGCAGAGTGCTCATCTTCTCGAGGGACGCAGTTTCGGCATACAGGACTGGGTCCTGGTGACCACGGATGCAAGCCTCCGAGGATGGGGGGCAGTCACTCAGGGAAGAAACTTCCAATGGCAGTGGTCAAGTCTGGAGACTTCACTACACATAAATATACTGGAACTAAGGGCCATTTACAACGCCCTTGTCACAACTGAGGGCCTGAGCTGACGGGAGGCAGCCTCAGTTGTAGGGGCTGAGGTGTAGAGAAACCTGGGAGGTTGTATCAGACCCCTGGACATGTAAGTTACATGTAAGAAGATTGCCCGAAGGCGTGACCACGACAACCAAGATAAAATTCAATGTTGTTTATTTGACAAACTCCATGTAACACAGCAGCAATAAAAGAGAAACATAAAATCAGCAGTTAAATGACACAGTTCCTGGGTACTACAGGATGGCAATGGCCACAGGGCTCTGGTAGTATGAGACAGTTCTTATTATCTTCTAGATGGAAAGTCCTTACCAGGCCCGACTGTAGTAATGGAGATAGCCCAGGATCATACCAGCTGATGTTCCATGGGAAGCTGGGCTGCTGTAGATAAAGTGGCTTCTGTGGGTACTGGTTGGAACCAGACAGATGTAGACACGGAGTGGATTACTGGATAGAACCAGCCAAATAATAAATGAAGCTTGAGAGCGATGAAATATGAATGATATATGGAGCTTGAGAGCGGTGAAATATTAGTACCAGTGGTAAATCGAAATCTGCAGAAATGGTACCGGCATTTTAAGAAGAGCTGATCTCTGCTGGAAGCTAAGTGCTGGAAGCAGGTGAATCTGTAGCTGGAAACAGATGAGTCCCAGAGGACTGGAGAGTCGGGCTGCACCGCAGGTGGTAGACTGGAGCGGGTCTCTTTAGTGGAAGCTTGGGAACTGGAACCTGGAAAACAACCACAGGAGAGAGACAGACTGGAACTAGGTTTGACAACCAAAGCACTGACGCCTTCCTTGCTCAGGCACAGAATACTTATACCTGCAGCAAGGAAGGGATTGGCTAGGCAAGTATGCAGATTTCAGTGGAGCAGCGGATTGGTGGAAATTGAACAGGTGACAGAATCCAACATGGCTGCGCCCATGTAGTCACTTGGAGGGAAAGTTGGTTTGGTAATCCATGTGGAAACTTAGCAGCAATGGCGGCACCGGCCACAGAGGACAGGAGACGCCAGACTGATGACTGCACACTAGAACCACGCGGACGACAGCGGAGGCAGCGGCTGGCATGAGGCGCCACTCTGATATCCTGTATACTGGAACACAGGAACGGCGGCGGAGGCCGCGGAGGACGGGAGACGCCATTCAGGAAGTAAACATGGTGCGGCTGTGACAGCGTCTCAGGATGACAGGAGTGGGAAGCAGAATGTGGACATCAGTATTACAGATGAAATCCGGCCCTGGAACGCTGAGCCAGCCTCAGGAAACATCTGAAAGGCAAGTAATGGCGTCCAGAAACCCGGATCGTGACAGCACCCCCCCCTTTAGGAGTGGCCCCAGGACACTTCTTCGGCTTTTGAGGAAACTTGGAGTGGAAATTCCGAACCAAGGCAGGAGCATGGACGTCTGAAGCATTGGTCCAAGAGCGTTCCTCCGGACCATAGCCCTTCCAGTCAATGAGATACTGTAATTGACCGTAACGGTGACGTGAGTCCAGAATCTTTGCCACTTCATACTCAACTCCTCGTTGAGTCTGGACTTTCGGAGCCGGAGGAAGTGCAGAATGAAACCGATTCAGAATCAGCGGTTTCAAAAGGGAAACATGGAATGTTCTAGGTATTTTCAAGAAGGGAGGTAACTGAAGTCTGTAAGCAACAGGATTGATGACTTGTTCAATTTTGAAAGGACCGATGTATCGAGGTGCAAACTTCATGCTGGGAACTCTTAACCTCAAATTCTTCGTGTACAACCACACACGATCACCCACCTTGAGAGCAGGAACCGCTCTACGCTTCTTATCAGCAAACTTCTTGTACCTGAACGATGCTTTGAGCAGAGCCGCTCGTACATTCTTCCAGTTGTTTGCAAACTGACGCAAGGTGATATCCACTGCTGGAACAGAAGTTGTTGGAAGCGGTTGGAATTCTGGAACTTTAGGGTGGAATCCATAGTTAGTGAAGAATGGTGTTGAAGAAGATGAGGAATGATATTGGTTGTTATGGCAGAACTCGGCCCAGGGAAGTAATTGAACCCAGTCATCTTGAGAGGAAGACACATAGATGCGGAGGAAGGCCTCCAAGTCCTGATTCACCCTCTCAGTTTGACCATTGGTCTGAGGATGGTAAGCTGTGGAAAACTTTAGTTTGACTTGGAGGGCTTGACACAAACTTCGCCAGAATTTGGCTACGAATTGTACTCCTCGATCTGAGATGATCTCTTCAGGAAGACCGTGGAGTCGGAAGATCTCTTGTATGAACACTTGAGCCAACTTGGAAGCTGACGGAAGACCGGTGAGAGGAATAAAATGTGCCATCTTCGTGAACCGGTCAACTACCACCCAGATGGTATTGAACTTGTTGCACAGAGGCAGGTCTGTAACAAAGTCCATCGACAAATGGGTCGACGGGGAACGGATAATGGAACCAGTTGCCCCGCAGGCGACTGGCGGGATACTTTGTGTTGGGCACACTTTGGGCAAGATGCAATAAACTCCATGACGTCCTTCCTCAGAGTTGGCCACCAATAGGACCTAGAGATAAACTCAAGGGTTTTTGAATGCCTGTATGTCTGGCAAAACGGGAAGCATGGGCCCAATGCATGAGCTTCTTCCTTAACACCGGCTTCACAAAACTTTTCCCTGGTGGGGGCGTAGAGTCCATCCCTACCGTGGAGAATGCCAACGGATTAATAATAGGATGCTTGTCTGAAGACTGACTCATTTTCTTGCTCCCAAGAGCGGGAAAGGGCATCGGCCTTGCGATTCTGAGAGCCCGGACAGAACTGGAGTTTAAAGTCGAACCTGGAAAAGAAAAGTGCCCATCGGGCTTGACGAGGGTTAAGACATTGTGCGCTTTTCAGATATAAAAGATTCTTGTGGTCGGTAAGTATAGTGATTGAATGAGAAGCTCCCTCCAACAGATATCTCCACTCCTCTAGAGCGAGCTTGATGGCTAGCAACTCCTGGTCGCCAATGGCATAGTTGCGCTCAGCTGGGGTGAACTTCCGGGAGAAGAAACTGCAAGGATGTAGATGGCCATCTTTAGCCCTCTGGGATAACACCGCTCCTACTCCAACGGGGGAGGCATCCACCTCTAAGATGAAAGGAGAGTCGATGTCGGGCTGTTTCAGAACTGATGCAGAGATGAACCGTTGTTTTAATAGATGAAAAGCTTGCGTAGCTTCTTCAGACCACTTGGACGGATTAGCACCCTTCTTAGTCAACGCAGTGATAGGCGCCACAATGGTGGAAAAGTCTCGTATAAACTTTCTGTAGTAATTGGCGAACCCTAAGAACCTCTGGACCCCCTTGAGGGTTAAGGGTATCGGCCAATTCTGGATTGCTTGTAGTTTCTCAGGATCCATCTCTAGTCCGGAACCGGACACAATGTAACCTAGAAACGGAATGGATTTGACTTCAAAGACACATTTCTCTAATTTGCAATAGAGATGATTGACACGGAGACAAGACAGAACCTCCTTTACCCAGAAACGATGTTCCTCTAGATTATTGGCAAAGATAAGGATATCATCTAGATAGACCACGACATGGCGGTATAAAATGTCTCTGAATATCTCATTCACGAAATGCTGGAAGACAGCTGGAGCATTGCTCAATCCGAAGGGCATGACGAGGTACTCATAATGTCCGTCACGGGTGTTAAAGGCGGTCTTCCACTCGTCACCCTCACGGATCCGCATGAGATTGTAGGCACCCCTCAAATCCAACTTTGTAAAGATGGTTGCTCCGCTAACTCTATCGAAGAGCTCTGTAATCAGGGGCAAAGGATAACGGTTCTTGACGGTAATGTCGTTCAAACCTCTGTAGTCGATGCACGGCCGCAGGCCACCGTCTTTCTTCTTTACGTAAAAGAAGCCTGCGCCAGCTGGAGAAGAGGAAGGTCGAATAAAACCCTTCGCCAGATTCTCTTTGATGTACTCCTCCATGGAATGCGTCTCTGGTAAGGACAACGGATAAGTTCGGCCTCGAGGCGGAACCTTCCCTGGGATGAGATCAATTGGACAGTCCCATTCCCTATGAGGAGGAAGGACATCAGCAGAAGCTTTACTGAACACGTCCGTGTAGTCTTGATATGGAGGAGGTGGAACATCAGACGACCTGGAGGAGGAAGAACAAACAGGAAGTACTTTAAACAAACATGTCTCAGCACAGGAGGGACCCCATGCCAGTATTTGCGTAGTCGTCCAGTCAATCGATGGATTGTGGAGACGGAGCCATGGAAGGCCCAAAACCACTGGATGTGTGGCTCTTGGAATCACTAGAAAAGAAATAAATTCTGAATGAAGAACTCCCACTCTCAGACGAACTGGTAGAGTCCTTAGAGAAATAACTGTGTCAAAAATCTTACTGCCATCCACGGCAGTCAAGGAAATGGACGAGGGAAGTCTCTCGGTGGGTAGGGACCACCGTTTAACATAGGCTTCAGTCATGAAATTCCCAGCTGCTCCGGAATCTAGGAGGGCAATGACTTTCCTGTAACGTTGAGCAATTTGAAGCGAGACTGGGAGGTTACAATCATGAGGAGATGGAGAGGAGATCATTACTCCTAGCCGGCCCTCTCCCTGGCGAGCTAGGATTTGAAGTTTCCCGGACGTTTGGGACAGGCATTGATGGTGTGAGACGGAGCTGCACAGTAGAGACAGAGAGACTCAGAAAGACGTCTACGGCGCTCAGCAGAAGATAGACGGGAACGACCAATTTGCATGGGCTCATCTTTGGATGGAGACGGTTGACGAGGAGGAGGAGCAGAAGATTTTGGAGCAGATGATCTTCCTCGCTCAGTTGCTCTTTCTCTGAACCGTAGATCAACTTTCGTGCATAGTGAGATTAGCTCATCCAACTTAGAAGGCAAGTCTCTGGTAGCTAACTCATCCTTGATGCGCTCTGATAAGCCATGCCAGAATGCAGCATACAGGGCCTCGTCGTTCCATGCTAGTTCGGATGCCAGGATCTTGAACTGTATAAGATACTGTCCTACAGTACGTGATCCCTGGCGTAAACAGAGAATCTCAGATGAAGCTGAAGTTACCCGGCCTGGCTCGTCGAAGATACGCCTGAATGTTGTTACAAAATCAGTATAAGAGGACAGCAGAGTATCAGACTTATCCCATAACGGTGATGCCCAGTCAAGGGCTGAGCCACTGAGAAGAGAAATAATGTAGGCAATTTTAGTACGATCACTGGGGAAATTGCCAGGTTGTAGCTCAAAATGGATTTCACACTGGTTGAGAAATCCCCTGCAGAATCTTGGAGATCCGTCAAATTTTGCTGGCGTTGGAAGATGAAGACGTGGAGCAGAAATGGGTAAGGTGGGTGGTGTTACAGCTGGAGTCACTGTGGGTGACGCACCGGACGCGCCTGGTCCGCGGAGGGTTGTCTGAATCCCATCCAGCCGAGTAGAGAGATCCTGGAGACAGCGGATGATGTGGCCCTGTGCAGCCTCCTGATGTTCGAGTCTGGCTGCCAGTTCTTGCATCGGCCTGGCCGCTTGATCCTGGTCTCCGGCTGGATTCATTAGGTCAGTGCTTACTGTCACAACTGAGGGCCTGAGCTGACGGGAGGCAGCCTCAGTTGTAGGGGCTGAGGTGTAGAGAAACCTGGGAGGTTGTATCAGACCCCTGGACATGTACGTTACATGTAAGAAGATTGCCCGAAGGCGTGACCACGACAACCAAGATAAAAGTCAATGTTGTTTATTTGACAAACTCCATGTAACACAGCAGCAATATAAGAGAAACATAAAATCAGCAGTTAAATGACACAGTTCCTGGGTACTACAGGATGGCAATGGCCACAGGGCTCTGGTAGTATGAGACAGTTCTTATTATCTTCTAGATGGAAAGTCCTTACCAGGCCCGACTGTAGTAATGGAGATAGCCCAGGATCATACCAGCTGATGTTCCATGGGAAGCTGGGCTGCTGTAGATAAAGTGGCTGCTGTGGGTACTGGTTGGAACCAGACCGAGGTAGACACGGAGTGGATTACTGGATAGAACCAGCCAAATAATAAATGAAGCTTGAGAGCGATGAAATATGAATGATATATGGATCTTGAGAGCGGTGAAATAATAGTACCGGTGGTAAATGGAAATCTGCAGAAATGGTACCGGCACTTTAAGAAGAGCTGATCTCTGCTGGAAGCTAAGTGCTGGAAGCAGGTGAATCTGTAGCTGGAAACAGATGAGTCCCAGAGGACTGGAGAGTCAGGCTGCACCGCAGGTGGTAGACTGGAGCGGGTCTCTTTAGTGGAAGCTTGGAGACAGGAACTGGAACCTGGAAAACAACCACAGGAGAGCGACAGACTGGAACTAGGTTTGACAACCAAAGCACTGACGCCTTCCTTGCTCAGGCACAGAATACTTATACCTGCAGCAAGGAAGGGATTGGCTAGGCAATTATGCAGATTTCAGTGGAGCAGCGGATTGGTGGAAATTGAACAGGTGACAGAATCCAACATGGCTGCGCCCATGTAGTCACTTGGAGGGAAAGTTGGTTTGGTAATCCATGTGGAAACTTAGCAGCAATGGCGGCGCCGGCCACAGAGGACAGGAGACGCCAGACTGATGACTGCACACTAGAACCACGCGGACGACAGCGGAGGCCGCGGCTGGCATGAGGCGCCACTCTGATATCCTGTAAACTGGAACACAGGAACGGCGGCGGAGGACGGGAGACGCCATTCAGGAAGTAAACATGGCGCCGCTGTGACAGCGTCTCAGGATGACAGGAGTGGGAAGCAGAATGTGGACATCAGTATTACAGATGAAATCCGGCCCTGGAACGCTGAGCCAGCCTCAGGAAACATCTGAAAGGCAAGTAATGGCGTCCAGATACCCGGATCATGACAGCCATGAGTCAAGCAGAGCCCCTGCTTCGAAACCAACCAGTGCTGATTCAGTCAGACAACATCACGGCGGTCGCCCATGTGAACCGCCAGGGCGGCACAAGAAGCAGGATGGCAATGGCAGAAGCCACAAGGATTCTTCGATGGGCGGAGAATCACGTGCTAGCACTGTCAGCAGTGTTCATTCCGGGAGTGGACAACTGGGAAGCAGACTTCCTCAGCAGACACGACCTCCACCCGGGAGAGTGGGGACTTCATCAAGAAGTCTTCACACAGATTGCAAATCGTTGGGAACTGCCTCAGGTGGACATGATGGCGTCCCGCCTCAACAAAAAGCTAAAAAGATTTTGCGCCAGGTCAAGGGACCCTCAGGCGATAGCTGTGGACGCACTAGTGACACCGTGGGTGTACCAGTCGGTTTATGTGTTTCCTCCTCTTCCTCTCATACCCAAGGTACTGAGGATAGTAAGAAAGAGAGGAGTAAGAACAATACTCATCGTTCCGGATTGGCCAAGAAGAACTTGGTACCCAGAACTACAAGAAATGATCTCAGAGGACCCATGGCCTCTGCCTCTCAGACAGGACCTGTTGCAGCAGGGGCCCTGTCTGTTCCAAGACTTACCGCGGCTGCGTTTGACGGCATGGCGGTTGAACGCCGGATCCTTACGGAAAAGGGCATTCCAGATGAAGTGATTCCTACGCTGATAAAAGCTAGGAAGGATGTGACAGCAAAGCATTATCATCGCATATGGCGGAAATATGTTGCTTGGTGTGAGGCCAGGAAGGCCCCAACAGAGGAATTCCAGCTGGGTCGATTTCTGCACTTCCTACAGTCAGGGGTGACTATGGGCCTAAAATTGGGGTCCATAAAGGTCCAGATTTCGGCCCTATCTATTTTCTTTCAAAAAGAACTGGCTTCACTGCCTGAGGTTCAGACGTTTGTTAAGGGAGTGCTGCATTTTCAGCCTCCTTTTGTGCCTCCAGTGGCACCTTGGGATCTTAACGTTGTGTTGGATTTCCTGAAATCCCACTGGTTTGAGCCACTTAGGACCGTGGAGCTAAAGTATCTCACGTGGAAGGTGGTCATGCTTCGGCTAGGCGGGTGTCAGAATTGGCGGCTTTGTCATGTAAAAGCCCATATCTGATCTTCCATATGGACAGGGCAGAATTGAGGACTCGTCCCCAATTTCTCCCAAAGGTGGTATCAGCGTTTCATTTGAACCAACCTATTGCGGTGCCTGCGGCTACTCGGGACTTGGAGGACTCCAAGTTACTTGATGTAGTCAGGGCTTTGAAAATCTATGTAGCCAGGACGGCTGGAGTCCGGAAAACTGACTCACTGTTTATCCTGCATGCACCCAACAAGCTGGGTGCTCCTGCTTCAAAGCAAACTATTGCACGCTGGATCTGTAACACGATTCAGCAGGATTGCCGCATCCAAAATCGGTAAAAGCCCAGTCCACGAGGAAGGTGGGTTCTTCTTGGGCGGCTGCCCGAGGGGTCTCGGCATTACAGCTTTGCCGAGCTGCTACTTGGTCGGGTTCAAACACGTTTGCAAAATTCTACAAGTTTGATACCCTGGCTGAGGAGGACCTTGTGTTTGCCCATTCGGTGCTGCAGAGTCATCCGCACTCTCCCGCCCGTTTGGAGGCTTTGGTGTAATCCCCATGGTCCTTACAGAGTTCCCAGCATCCACTAGGACGTCAGAGAAAATAAGAATTTACTCACCGGTAATTCTATTTCTCGTAGTCCGTAGTGGATGCTGGGTGCCCGTCCCAAGTGCGGACTCTCTGCAATACATGTATATAGTTATTGCTTAACTAAAGGGTTATTGTTATGAGCCATCCATAAAAGGA
Source organism: Pseudophryne corroboree (assembly GCF_028390025.1). Classification (NCBI taxonomy): domain Eukaryota; kingdom Metazoa; phylum Chordata; class Amphibia; order Anura; family Myobatrachidae; genus Pseudophryne; species Pseudophryne corroboree. Next base: position 1,179,451,418 of record NC_086444.1, read on the forward strand.
GGCTCAGTTGTTGTTCATACTGTTAACTGGGTATGGTTATCACAAGTTGTACGGTGTGATTGGTGTGGCTGGTATGAGTCTTACCCTGGATTCCAAATCCTTTCCTTGTTGTGTCAGCTCTTCCGGGCACAGTTTCTCTAACTGAGGTCTGGAGGAGGGGCATAGAGGGAGGAGCCAGTGCACACCAGATAGTACCTAATCTTTCTTTTAGAGTGCCCAGTCTCCTGCGGAGCCCGTCTATTCCCCATGGTCCTTACGGAGTTCCCAGCATCCACTACGGACTACGAGAAATAGAATTACCGGTGAGTAAATTCTTATTTTTTTTTTAAATTCAGTAATTTTTTATTGATAGTGTTTTACATATACAAAAAAAAAACATACAGCAGCTAAACCTAGCTCAACAAACAGGTCAAGTACAAAAAATAGTATATCAAAAACATCAATGACATTGGATTTACAGTATATCTGTTAAACAAGATATGACATGTAGCAGGCAACATATCGCATATATATAGTCAATACAACAATAAGGAGTCATTTCTAAAGCCTCCATGCTTCCCGCATCGCCCCAGAGCAAACAGGCATAATACCGCATTCCGTATTAGCTACAGTATACATTACACAGGATACCTTCCCCTTTCCATCACGTCCCACCCACTCCAAGGGCTGACGTATTCCATCTATCCCATTTATTAGAGTATTTAACCAGCATGTCACTAGATCTAAACATTGCTCGTTCATGGCCAGAAACCTCGTTGACCAGAGCCCGCCAATGAGATATATTGGATAATTCAGGGGAGAACCATTTTCTGGCTATCAAGACTTTTGCCAGAGTGGTTAAGCATAGTACATAACGATATATGATCAGAGAATGCGTCTCTTCAAGGTCTAACCCGAACAGGTACAATCTAGAGTTCATTACTGGCAATGATGGTTCTGTAAGGACAATATCATTCCAAACTGCAGCCCAAAATGGTGCCAACCTTGGGCATGACCATAATAGGTGCCAAAAGTCAGCACCCTCCCCATTGCACTTCGGACAGCAGGTATCAGAGCGAAGATGTGCATTATACAACATTACTGGGGTACGAAATGTTCTATGTAAGGTATAAAAATATACCTGCTGATATCGAACACACGGTTTGGTATAACGAATGGATCCCAAAATCTGTATCCATTGTTCACTGGAGAGATCGCCAATATTACCTTCCCATTTAAGTTTCAAGGGGTCAAACAGATGAGAATTAACCTGCACATTCAATGCGGCATAAATCAGAGATATGTGTCCCCTGGACCCCAACGAAAGGAGCAATTTCTTGACTGGGGACACCGATATAGTTAAGGGGGCCGTACCCAGCTGCGCCTGCAGTGCATGACGCAGCTGGAGGTAGTGGAAAAAAAAACTGGATTAGCAACAGCATAGTCGCCACGTAGCCGCTCAAATGATTTAAGAATACCATTATCATAAAGCTGAGCAAATGGAACTCCCATCCGCCGCCATAAAGTATCCGAGGATAGGGGCTGTAGCTCCCTATAAGAGGCATTAAACCACAGGGGTGTATCAGTATCAATGTCTTGCCAGTCAAAAAAGGTGTGCGTCAATCGCCAGACCAGAAGAGCCTGTCTAAGAATAGGGGGAAGACCAGAGAGAGTAGAGCCAGATAGCAAAAAATGAAGTAGAGAGAGAGGAGACTCCACCCACTCGGCATAGAACCCCAACAATGTGTCCCCACCTGCATCCAGGAGCCAACAAGAAAGGTAAACCAGCGGAGAGGCCAAGTAGTATAGTCTCAAATTAGAGAGGCCAAGACCTCCATCTAACTTGGACTTAACCAGGGCCTTCATAGCCACCCTAGGCGCCCCGCCTCCCCAAACAAAAGAGTTCAATACGCTGTCAACAGAGGAAAAAACTTTTTTAGGTATGTACACAGGAGAAGGTTGCAGCACATACAGATACCTGGGTTGGATAGACATTTTAAATAAATTAATACTGTCCATCATAGTGAGAGGAAGCTTCTTCCACAGGTGAGCCTTCTTTTTAAAATTACGTGTCACAGGCTCCACATTTAACGCAACATAGTCCTGCGGACAAGGAGAGATCCAAATCCCCAAATATTTAAACTGGAGGGTCCACTGCAGCGGGCAAGAGGAGTCCGTCACATCAGGGAGAACACCAGATATGGGGTAGATATTGGACTTATTCCAATTTATCTGTAAACCAGAATAAGTTCCAAAATAATTAACTAACTGCAACATAGTGAGTAACGAATTCTCAGAATCCTTAATAAATAAAAGCATATCGTCCGCATATAGTGCGATAGTATCAACATGGCTCCCAACCTTAATGCCTACAATGTCTGGGGACATACGTATGCAACTCCATCTTGTGTCTTTCACTCAACTTGCTATCCCTATATTCTATAACCTGAGGGGGCTTGGTGCATCAGGTGTTATTTAATATAGGATTTTCACAAAGATATACTGTATTACGTATTTTTCTCTGTGATTTAGTCACCATATCTCTCCTTTATCTCTGCTGGTGCTGACTACACTGCGCAGGGGTTTGGGTTTAGGGATATAGTGCTGCTAATAATTGTACTGTTACCTCATACTGCAAGTTATATCATGTCTGCTTCTGAGGGTAACGGTTCTGGGGCGGAACACACTGCTGGTGTTGCTGAAGCCACAGGCACATATGGGGAGAATATAGCAGCTGTGGGCTCTGGTTCTGGGGGCTCCTTGCCCCCCAGAGGGACTTTGGCAACGGAGGCACATACTGACCCTCCGTGGGCCGCTTTTTCCACGCTTCTGCTTACGCTAGTTCATAAACTAACACCCCCTATGGGACCCCCAATGCCGGTACAACCGTATGTGGTCCCTGCAGCTAACCCGCCGTGGGCGGACGATTTATCTGCTCAATTAAAGAAGTTGAACCAGTCCCTGACAACTAAAAAGTCTGACCATCGCTCGCCTAAGTCCAAGAGGTCCTCTAAGCGAGCGCTCGTCTCCTCACTATCCACTGCTGTCACTGACACCTCGTCTGATGAAGACAGCACATACACTGACCCCACAGGTTCTGACTCGGATACGGCTGATGGGGAGGGTAGTTCACATATGGATGTTCCTGATCTTTTGGAGGCTATTAAGTTAATTCTGCAGATTACGGATGATCCCGAGCCATCCGTTCCTCCTAAGAAACCAGATAGGTTCAAGCGTCAGAAGGTGATTAAACAAGTTTTACCTCACTCTGACCACCTAGTGGATATACGTCAGGAAACCTGGCAAAGCCCGGGTACGTAGTTTGTGCCTCAAAAGAAGATGCTGGCTCGCTATCCCCTCGCGCCAGAGCTGTCTAAGAATTGGAAAATGCCTCCTCCAGTAGACTCACATGTGGCTAGGATGGTGGTTTCCTCAGCTCTACCTGTCACTACCGTCACGTCTCTAAAAGAGCCTACGGATAAACGTGTCAAGGGTTGTCTAAAAGCGATTTACACCCTCACGGGTGCTGCACAAAGGCCCACTATTGCAGCTACATGGGCGGCAGAGGCTATTGAAGCATTGGCCTTGGAGTTAGAAGCTGAAATCTCCTCTGACCATGCTAGACAATGCTTGTCATATATTGTCACAGCTTCTCGCTATATTAAAGAGGCGGCTTCTGATGCCGGTATCCTAGCAGCCAAGGCCTCTACTACGTCAGTCCTGGCTCGCAGGATATTGTGGCTGAGATCCTGGTCTGTGGATCTGGACTCTAGAAAAACCCTGGAGGTACTCCCTTTCAAGGGGGATATTCTGTTTGGGGAGGACTTAAATAAGATAGTGGCTGACTTGGCTACTGCCAAAACTGCCTGTCTGCCTAATACAGCTCCTTCTGTGTCGAAGGTCAAAGGCACGTCCTTTCATCCTTCAGGTAAAGCAAAAGGTCAGGCGTACCATAAGCAGGCCCGCACTTCCAAACCTGGTAAGCCGAAGCCCAAAAGAGCCTGGGCTGCCCGTCAGCCAGCAGCCAAGACCGATAAGCCTGCCGCATGACGGGGCAGGCCTCCCCCTGAGGGATCCCAGGGTGGGGGGCCGGCTTCTAGGGTATACCCAGGAATGGTTGAAGACCACTTCAGATGCCTGGGTACGGGAAGTCGTCACTCGAGGTTACGCCATATACTTCAAAAACCGACACCCTCATCGATTTTGCAAGACAGACGTCCCGTCGGACCAGACAAAGGCAAACACTCTGCATTCGGTGGTACAGACCCTCCTGGATACAGGAGTCGTAGTACAGGTGCCTCTTGCTCAGAGGGGCCGGGGGTACTATTCTCCGCTGTTTCTAGTCCCGAAACCGAATGGGTCCTCCCGGCCCATTCTCAACCTCAAGGCACTGAACAAGTTTGTGAAGGTTTCCAAGTTCCATATGGAAACCCTTCGCTCTATAGTTCTGGCCTTGGAACCTGGGGACTACATGGTCTCCCTGGACATACAGGATGCTTACCTGCATATTCCTATAGCAGTGTCACATCAACAATACCTGAGGTTCGCTATTGGCAACCTCCATTACCAGTTTCGGGCGTTACCTTTTGGTTTAACAACGGCTCTGCGAGTCTTCACCAAAGTTATGGCGGTGATGACGGTGGTACTCCGCCGTCAAGGGCTCAGGATACTGCTGTATCTGGATGACTTGTTAATCCTGGCAAATTCCCCAGATCTTCTCCTGTGTCATCTGGATATAACGGTCCGGTTTCTACAAACCCACGGGTGGCTCATCAACTGGAAGAAATCCTCCCTGGTCCCTGCTCAGAGCATGGTGCATCTGGGAGCGCTGTTGGACACTCACAACCAGAGGTTGTTCTTTTCTCAGGAGAAAGTCCTGAAACTTCAGGACAGGATTCGTTGCTTCCTTTCTCGTCCGCAAGTGTCGATACATTCGGCAATGCAGGTGCTGGGCCTCATGGTGTCAGCATTCGACATGGTGGAGTATGCTCAATTCCATTCTCGCCCCCTCCAGAAGCTGATTCTAGCCAAGTGGGACAGCCTGCCTCACCAGATCAGGTCTCAAATGATCTCTTTGACTCCGGAGGTCCGTCTGTCGCTGCTCTGGTGGCTCCAGGACCGACAATTGTGCAGAGGCCGTCCCTTCTGGATATCCAACTGGATCCTGTTGACGACAGATGCCAGTCTAAGAGGTTGGGGCGCGGTGCTGTAGCAGCACTCCTTGCAGGGTCGGTGGACCAAGGAGGAATCTCTCCTCTCGATCAACATTCTGGAATTGCGGGCGGTCTTCAATGCGTTGAACCTAGCCCAGCATTTGATTCAGAACCGTCCTTTTTAAGTACAGTCGGACAACGCCACCACAGTGGCTTACATAAATCATCAAGGCGGCACTCAAAGCCGTTTGGCAATGAAGGGAAGCCTCACGGATTGTACGTTGGGCAGAACGCCATCTACCGGCAATATTCATTCCGGGAGTCCTGAATTGGGAAGCAGACTTTCTCAGTCGTCAGGACGTGCATGCCGGCGAGTGGGGCCTCCATCCAGAAGTGTTTCAACTCCTCGTGGAAAGGTGGGGTTTTCCAGATGTGGATCTGATGGTGTCTCGACACAATCACAAGGTTCCGGTCTTCGGAGCAAGGACAAGGGATCCTCAAGCAGCATTCGTGGATGCGCTGGCAGTGCCATGGAGGTTTCGGCTGCCGTACGTGTTCCCTCCGGTGTCACTCCTGCCCAGGGTAATTCGGAAGTTCAAGCAAGAAAAAGGAAATCTTCTCATAGCTCCGGCGTGGCCAAGACGGCACTGGTTCTCAGACCTGCAAGGCCTATCGTCAGAGCGTCCACTTCTACTTCCACAACGCCCAGACCTCCTCGTTCAGGGCCCCTGTGTCTACCAGGACCTAGCCCGGCTGTCTTTGACGGCGTGGCTCTTGAAGCCTCCATCTTAAGAGCTAAGGGTTTTTCTGAAGAGGTCATTAAAACTATGTTGCGGGCCCGGAAACCGGCCTCTGCATTCTGGGAACAGTCAAAGCTTTGAGCCTGTTGGTGCCTCGGATCAAGATCCTACTCTATACCCCATTGTCCAGACTTGTGGAGCCCAGTTTACCTCGCAGAAAGAGTTTTAACAAGGGTAAGTTCTTACCATAAAACTCGTTTTTAACATGTGACTGACAGCTAGTATGTGTGCTGACTTTTATATGTTGTCAGTTCTGTTCTGAACCTCAATTCAGGTGCACGGTTGTGGTCAGATTGATCTCACTTCTATATATTTATATATAGGTGATTTTCAGTCACAAATTGTGTGGTGTGAGCGGCAAAAGTGACGAGGAGAACTTATCAGGCACTCCTACATCCTTAACATGTTTGTCTTGTATAACAGGGTTAATTGGAATAGGTCAGTTGGTCACTTATGAGGGGTTATGTGCAAACTGTTTTGCTTTTCAGCAAAGTAAAAAGCAGGAATTGGTTCAACAATCAGCAGAGCCACCATGGAGTATGTTCGCACAGACTTTGTCTTCAATAGCGGACAGATTAACTCCTGCAGTTCCACCCCAGGGAATAGGTTACACTATTAACCCATACATGCAGCTCCCTCCCTATGGTTTAGTTCCAGTAGCCTCTACAAGTAACCAGGCTATTAACCAGGGTACAGGTAAGACTAAATTAGATACGTCTATGTTGCAGACTACACAAAATGATACAACAGATGATGATACAGTATATTCAAATACTCCGTATGATGATCAGTCGCAGAGTTTCAGCTCAGAGGATGTAGCTGAACTTATTGATGCAATGAAGGTTATTCTCTCTTTGGAAGAATCAGCCAAAACAGTGTCAAAATCTAAAGCACCTGTGTTTAAACGAACAAAAACAGTTAAAACTAAATTCCCAGCGTCAGAGGATCTGACGGAAATGATGGAAGAACCCTGGGCAACGCCCAGTAAAAAAATATAAAATTCAGAAAAAATGGGATTCTTACTATCCATTTCCAGCTGCGGATTGTTCAAAAAGAGAAGTTCCTCCTAAAGTAGATGCACATGTACTGCGACTTGTGCATAAATCTGCTTTGCCATTGTCATCTACCTCACTAAATAATGTCACAGACAGAAGGGTAGATAGCTTCTTGAAAAATATATTCTCTCTTCCAGGAGCAGTGGTAAGGCCTGCTATGGCTTCAGCCTGGATGGCAAAGGCAATGGGAGAATGGGTAGAGGAACTAGAGAATGGCCTCTCCTCTCCTAATAGAGAGCAGGAGTATCATCTAGGCCGTTTAAGACAAGCTGCCCAATATTTGGAAGAAGCAGCAATGGATATGGGTACGATTGCTTCTAAAGCATCAGCCTTGACCGTAGCCGCTCGTAGAGCAGTTTGGCTACGCACTTGGAAAACATTGCCTTTCATGGGTAATATATTGTTTGGGAAACAATTGTCAGATATTCTAGAATCGGATGCTGGATCCAAAAAAGTCAGATTTCTGGCTAGTTATAACCCTAAGACTAGGGGTTCATCATTTCGGCCATTTCGATGGCAAGGCAAAGCAAAAGCTAAAGAGGAGTCTAAGCAACCCCAGTTCAATAGATCAGCAAGGGATAGGAAGCAATGGGCTAGTAGAAAGCCAGCTTCTAAGCTTGAACAGAAGCCATCAGCCTGAAGAGACGGCCTCTGCCTGGAGGATTCCAGGGTTGGGGGCCGACTCCTTCAATTTGCACACACATGGCAGCAGTCGACGACAGATGCTTGGGTGCAGAAGGTGATATCTCTCAGTTATGGGTTCCCATTCAGGAGGCAGCCTCCTCAAAGGTTTTTTTGCACCAGCCCATCTCGTATAGAGTCGAAGGCCAATGCCCTGCAAGAAGCAGTTCAGAAATTGCTTCAGTCGGGTGTGATTCTCCCGGTACCCCCATCACAACGGGGACAGGGTTTTTACTCCAATCTATTTTTGATTCAGAAGCCAAATGGGTCATTCCGACCAATTCTCAATCTCAAAATGTTAAACAAATACATTTGGATTCCAAGGTTCCACATGGAGACGTTACGCACTATAGTGTTGGCTATGGAACCAGGAGATTACATGGTATCCCTGGATATACAGGATGCTTACCTACATGTGCCTATAGCACGGTCTCATCAAAGTTACCTCAGGTTGGCCATCCTCCAGCAACATTTTCAGTTCCAAGCCTTGCCCTTCGGGCTAGTAACAGCGCCCAGGGTGTTTACCAAAATTATGGTGGTTATGGCAGCTTATCTCCGCAGGCAGGAGATAAGAATATTTCCATACCTCGACGACCTTTTAATCCTAGCACATTAGAAGGAATTACTTTTGAGCCATCTTCAACAGACAGTAGTTTGTCTACAAAGGCACGGGTGGCTCATAAACTGGGAAAAGTCATCTCTGAATCCGTCACAGCGAATGGTTCATTTGGGGGCCATGTTGGATTCAGGTCTACAGAGAATTTTCTTACCAGAGAAAAAGATAGCCAAGGTGCAGGTCATGACTCAGGAGGCATTGCATACTCAGACAATGTTAGTCCATGCAGCAATGCGACTGTTGGGTCTGATGGTGTCAACCTTCGACATGGTGGAATATGCACAATACCACTCCAGAACACTACAGCACCTTATTCTGACCAAATGGAACGGAAATCATCTGACAATAAAAAAAACAGATGATAAAGTTTCCAGTAAACGTAAAAAGGTCTCTAGCTTGGTGGCTACAGAGGGACCATTTAAATAAGGGGAGACCCTTTTGGATAAAGGAATGGCAAGTCCTGACAACAGATGCCAGTCTTCAGGGCTGGGTAGAGGTGCTCGAAAGCCTTTGGTTCCAGGGAAAATGGACCATAAGGGAATGTTGCCTACCAATAAATCTGTTGGAAATAAGGGCCATTTATATGGCTCTAGTTCAGGCAAAGGACAGTCTGCAAGGAAGACCAGTCCAGATTCGCTCAGACAATGCAACAGCAGTAGCGTACCTCAATCATCAGGGAGGAACTCGCAGCAAAAGATTAATGGAGGAAGTAACTCCCATACTAAGGTGGGCAGAGCTCCATCTTCCAGCATTGTCAGCAGTGTTTGTTCCAGGTGTACTGAACTGGGAAGCGGATTTTCTCAGTCGACACACCATTCAGGAAACCGAATGGGCATTACACCCAGAAGTGTTTCAGACTATAGTGAACAGATGGGGTCTGCCAGCGATAGATCTCATGGCGTCTCATCTGAACAACAAAGTTCCGATGTACGGATCAAGAACAAAGGATCCCGGAGCGATCCTTGTAGGCGCACTGTCCGTAAAATGGAAATTTCATCTGGCATATCTGTTTCCTCCAATTTCCCTGTTACCCAGAGTAGTGAGGAAAATAAAGCAAGCAAAGGGAGCCGTAATTCTAATAGCTCCAGCTTGGCCAAGAAGGCATTGGTATACAGATCTACTAAGGATGTCCATGGAAGCACCAATACTGCTCCCTCAACATCCAGATCTGCTTGTTGTCACAGACATCTGGATCATCTGTCTTTGACGGCATGGCTGTTGAAACCTCTATCCTAGAAGCTAGAGGATTTTCAAAACAAGTAATTCAAACTATGCTTAGAGCAAGAAAACCTTCTTCAGCTCGTATTTATCATCGAATATGGCAAGCCAATATTCATTGGTGTAGTGGAAAAAGTTTGAATCCAGGATTTTGGATTTTCTTCAAGCAGGATTGGATAAGGGGTTGAAAGTAGCTTCCTTGAGAGTTCAAGTATCAGCATTAACTGTGTGGTTTCAGAAAAAGATTGCTGATTTACAGGATGTGCGTACTTTCTTTCAGGGAGTTGTACACATTCAACCTCCATTTGTTCCTCCTGCAGCCCCCTGGGATTTGAATCTAGTTCTTAAAATGCTTCAGGGACCTCCGTTTGAACCACTTAAGAGAGCAGATCTTAAATGGTTGATGGCTAAGGTGCTCTTTCTACTGGCAATGGCGTCAGCTAGAAGAGTGTCAGATTTAGGAGCACTGTCGTGTAAGTCTCCTTTTCTAAGTTTTTTTTTCTTCCAGATAAGGCAGTTTTCAGAACTAGATCTGGTTATCTTCCGAAGGTGGTTTCAAAGTTTCACCTTAACGAAGAGATTGTAGTCCCAGCTTTTCAGGTATCGGGACTTTCTGCGGGAGCAGCGTCGCTGGACGTGGTCCGAGTGTTAAGAATCTACATAGATCATACTAGTGCCATCAGAAAAACAGATTCTCTCTTCATCCTCTACGGATTTCATAGAAGAGGATGGTCTGCTAGTAAACAGACGCTGGCAAGATGGCTCCGAATGACAATTTCAGAAGCTTATTCTCGTGCTGATCTCCCTACTCCGGCTAATGTCTCTGCTCACTCTAGACGTAAGGTAGGTCCTTCATGGGCAGCACAACATGATGCTTGAGCAGAACAGATTTGCAAGGCAGCCATATGGTCTTCCATTAACACATACATTAGACATTATGCCTTGGATACTTTTGCCTCTCATGACGCGGAATTCGGGCGAAAGGTTCTCCTGTATAATCAGGAGCGTCCCCACCACTAAAAATGGCTTTGGGAATCCCAATGTTACAATACACAAGGTGGAAAGCTGCTCAATCAGATTGTAATGTCACTCAGGTGCTAAAAGGGGAGGGGTAATTCTGTGTAGGAAAAAAAACTGTGTTCCCTAATGCACACCGAGTGAATAATATTACTATATAATAGTAGTCAGATAATACGGAGATCTTAGTTGCGTATATCTGCAGATATAGGGTTAAGCCCCCAGGCCGATCGACAAGGCTTCTCCGTCACTGGGGGTCCCTAATACTAGGTATGGGCCCGGGGTGCAGGACCCCACAATGCCGGCACAGGTCGGCCACCCCAGGTCAGCACACAGGTGAAAATTAATAGGGGTTAATAAGAAGCACAGAAGTGCTATGTAAGTGATGTGATTAAAATAATATATACAAAGTGATAGGAAAAATAATAAGTGTTAATAAAGTGTTAGGGTGTGCCGACCTGCAGCAGCCCACCCATACCGACACAGGGGCCACTGCACCCCACACCCACCCCATAAATAATTACATATATATATCTGGGTTAAATTCCCAGTGTAAGGCCACATGGTAATGGCACCTACAGCATCTGAGAGCCAGCTTACCTGGGGATACCCCTGGCTTCCCCTATGGCACTACTAGAGTCAGCAATCCCTCCTAATGCTGACCCATTTGTGCCTCTCTATATACAATACACAAGGTGGAAAGCTGCTCAATCAGATTGTAATGTCACTCAGGTGCTAAAAGGGGAGGGGTAATTCTGTGTAGGAAAAAAAACTGTGTTCCCTAATGCACACCGAGTGAATAATATTACTATATAATAGTAGTCAGATAATACGGAGATCTTAGTTGCGTATATCTGCAGATATAGGGTTAAGCCCCCAGGCCGATCGACAAGGCTTCTCCGTCACTGGGGGTCCCTAATACTAGGTATGGGCCCGGGGTGCAGGACCCCACAATGCCGGCACAGGTCGGCCACCCCAGGTCAGCACACAGGTGAAAATTAATAGGGGTTAATAAGAAGCACAGAAGTGCTATGCAAGTGATGTGATTAAAATAATATATACAAAGTGATAGGAAAAATAATAAGTGTTAATAAAGTGTTAGGGTGTGCCGACCTGCAGCAGCCCACCCATACCGACACAGGGGCCACTGCACCCCACACCCACCCCATAAATAATTACATATATATATCTGGGTTAAATTCCCAGTGTAAGGCCACATGGTAATGGCACCTACAGCATCTGAGAGCCAGCTTACCTGGGGATACCCCTGGCTTCCCCTATGGCACTACTAGAGTCAGCAATCCCTCCTAATGCTGACCCATTTGTGCCTCTCTATATACAATACACAAGGTGGAAAGCTGCTCAATCAGATTGTAATGTCACTCAGGTGCTAAAAGGGGAGGGGTAATTCTGTGTAGGAAAAAAAAACTGTGTTCCCTAATGCACACCGAGTGAATAATATTACTATATAATAGTAGTCAGATAATACGGAGATCTTAGTTGCGTATATCTGCAGATATAGGGTTAAGCCCCCAGGCCGATCGACAAGGCTTCTCCGTCACTGGGGGTCCCTAATACTAGGTATGGGCCCGGGGTGCAGGACCCCACAATGCCGGCACAGGTCGGCCACCCCAGGTCAGCACACAGGTGAAAATTAATAGGGGTTAATAAGAAGCACAGAAGTGCTATGTAAGTGATGTGATTAAAATAATATATACAAAGTGATAGGAAAAATAATAAGTGTTAATAAAGTGTTAGGGTGTGCCGACCTGCAGCAGCCCACCCATACCGACACAGGGGCCACTGCACCCCACACCCACCCCATAAATAATTACATATATATATCTGGGTTAAATTCCCAGTGTAAGGCCACATGGTAATGGCACCTACAGCATCTGAGAGCCAGCTTACCTGGGGATACCCCTGGCTTCCCCTATGGCACTACTAGAGTCAGCATTGTGACCTGTGCCGGCATTGTGGGGTCCTGCACCCCGGGCCCATACCTAGTATTAGGGACCCCCAGTGACGGAGAAGCCTTGTCGATCGGCCTGGGGGCTTAACCCTATATCTGCAGATATACGCAACTAAGATCTCCGTATTATCTGACTACTATTATATAGTAATATTATTCACTCGGTGTGCATTAGGGAACACAGTTTTTTTTCCTACACAGAATTACCCCTCCCCTTTTAGCACCTGAGTGACATTACAATCTGATTGAGCAGCTTTCCACCTTGTGTATTGTATATAGAGAGGCACAAATGGGTCAGCATTAGGAGGGATTGCTGACTCTAGTAGTGCCATAGGGGAAGCCAGGGGTATCCCCAGGTAAGCTGGCTCTCAGATGCTGTAGGTGCCATTACCATGTGGCCTTACACTGGGAATTTAACCCAGATATATATATGTAATTATTTATGGGGTGGGTGTGGGGTGCAGTGGCCCCTGTGTCGGTATGGGTGGGCTGCTGCAGGTCGGCACACCCTAACACTTTATTAACACTTATTATTTTTCCTATCACTTTGTATATATTATTTTAATCACATCACTTACATAGCACTTCTGTGCTTCTTATTAACCCCTATTAATTTTCACCTGTGTGCTGACCTGGGGTGGCCGACCTGTGCCGGCATTGTGGGGTCCTGCACCCCGGGCCCATACCTAGTATTAGGGACCCCCAGTGACGGAGAAGCCTTGTCGATCGGCCTGGGGGCTTAACCCTATATCTGCAGATATACGCAACTAAGATCTCCGTATTATCTGACTACTATTATATAGTAATATTATTCACTCGGTGTGCATTAGGGAACACAGTTTTTTTTTCCTACACAGAATCCCAATGTTATCCTGTGGATAACCTGTGGACCCAGCCGGAGAAATAGACGTTATGGTAAGAACTTACCGTTGATAACGGAATTTGTTCTATGTCCACAGGAATCCCACCCTGACGCACCTGATTTGAGGATCTTTACAATCACTAAACCTCTTCCCTCTTATATGGAAGGGTGTGCATGTGTGTTCTTATCGCTTGAATAGGTTTCTAGCGTTTGGTTTAAACATTAGCGCCCAATTTTGTTCTTGGTTTCTATATAATGCTCCTGCCTAGATTGCTCTGAAAACAACTGATTTGACTGAGTCAGTGGGCGCAGAGCCGGCCTTAGCTATAGGCAGGCTAGGCATTTGCCTAGGGCATCCAAGCATGTCCCTGCAGTATCTCATGCTGGGAGGGCCGGGTCTGCAAACTAACTGTTACTTTCCAAATGTATTCAATCAGTACTTGTATACACTGCTGTTTACATTTGTCAAAAAAAATGCACACTCTCCCTTAAAGTTCTTAAAACTCCCTCCGACATGCTTGAATGCCCCTGACTTGTGAGAGCTCAGACAGACAGCAGAAGCCCAGTAACTGCAATTCCTGGACCTGTGACATTTTTACTGACTATATAAGGTTATTACTGGATGGCTCCTTATGATACCACATGTGTATTTTGGAAGACTGCTTCACAGAAACCTGACATCACCTATACTGCTTGTGCACATGGGGGAGGGGGGCCCTGCCATCCTGTGTGTCCCTTATCCCTGTGCAAACCCCAGGTGTCTGCAGGGACATAACATGGGCAGTGTTCTCCCCACACTTTATTTACTAGTCAGTCCATGCTGTAAAATTCCCCTTCCATTATGGTATACCCTGTGAGGTCACATCCCTTGTATGGGTGCCCCTTTAACGGGTGTGAGCGCAAGCACTCACCCATCCTGCCACCCCCATCTCACAAAATGCAGTCATGGATCCAGGGAGCTGCATGGGCGCACACACTGACTGCAAGCACACCAGCAAGCAAAAGTAAGTTATATAAAAAAAGCTACTAGTGCTACTAATGTGGGGCATATGTGTAAGGTGCATTACTGTGTGGCATTATGTGTATTATGGGCATCACTGTGTGCCATTATGTAGGGTTGATCTGGCCCACAGTGTACATTCCCCCCCCCCCCCCTTCCCGGTGGGCCCCACTGCCTAAGTGTGGCGGGTCAGATGCAGAAGCAGCGGCGGTGCTAGGGGGCACCAGACAAAATTTTGCCTAGGGCATCAAATTGGCTAGGGCTGGCTCTGAGTGGGCGGGATTATGTGGAGGAGCCCCGATGCATCCTGGGAGGCCAGAAAGCTTGTGACTATTTGGTGCCATTTCCGCTGTCGCTTCGGCATATACCAGTGTTATCCTGTGGATACCTGTGGACATAGGAGAAATTCCGTTATCAACGGTAAGTTCTTACCATAACGGTATATTTTCTAAATTTTTGATAGTCTGATTATTGTAGTCTGACGTGGTTTGTTTTTTTGATTGAATGTTTGTTTTTTGGTTTTTTTTTTTATTGCCTAAGTACTGCCTTGCCCCGGGTGATGAAAATTCTAGTTTCGACCCCACTGATAGTCTTGACATTTGTAGCTGCTTTGGGTAAACTGCAGGTGCCCTTAATCAGCATTATCAGTCACCAGTGACAGATGAGAGGCATTTCCATGCAAGCTACCAGTGATATTATACAGTTTGGAGGAGGAGAAACAGTGGACACTGGAGACACAGAAGGTGAATTGGTCACTGTAGAAATGTTATAACAGTCATCTGCCGGACTGTACTTCGCCATTTATCTTCATTCAGGAGCCTCGCTCTCAGCCAATCAGAGCTTCCCTATTAATTCTTATGATAGTCACCAGTCACTTTGTGTTAGGCACTGAACACTGCCACCAGGGGTGTGAGGAATAGCCCCTGACTCTCAGCACAGGGCTGTTTGATCCTCGGGACGAGGGCCCCATTTTCGTGGGGTCCTGACTTTCCGAGATTTCCAGCCTTGGGGTCATTCCCATGCTGGTTTTCCTACTCTTTACCCGTATCAGCCCAGGCTGAGGTCTGGGCCTAATTATGGTTTTAGGGAGACCCCACTTGTTTGTTTTATTAACTTTTAACTATTTCATTGCTTTTAACCCTAAAAAGCTATTTCATAAAACCGACTTGTAGTAAGTTTGAGGGTCCTATTCTTGTCAATTAAAAAAATAGATAGGTTTTTGATCAAATGTTCTAAAGTTTGTTTTCAGTCAGTTTTGCTTTTAGTAATTGGCCGGTTTTGGTTCAGTCGCAAAACCAACGAAAATCGCCCAAAAAATGCAAATCTGACCTTAAGTAATTAATGCTATACAAGGTTTGTGCCGTTTCTTTAATGTGACCGTGCCCTGAGTGCTGCATCCTGGGTGACTACTACAAGAATGCTAAGCTGGCATCGGGCCAAGCTACTTCTACTATGTGAGTGCCGGACTTTTCAAAATTGTATGTGTGTGTGTATATATATGTATGTATGTATGTGTATATATATATGTATGTATATATATATATGTGTATATATATGTGTGTGTGTGTGTGTGTATATAGATATATATTTTAAAGCTCAACGGAATTTGCTGCACTATAGAAGAAACATGCATATATATATATATATATATATATCTATCCTTCCTCCTCCACACACCACATCACAGTCTCCCTCTCCCTCTCTCTGCGTCCTCCCATATACCCCACAGTCTGTCTCTCCCCAGTGACTCCATGCTGCATTCCCAGCTCCCCCACCCCATCCCAAAGCCTTGTATCCCCTCACCAATCCACTCTTACCCTGTGGAGAGACTTACCTGCACTGCACTCCCCAGTATACAGACCTAAGCACCACGTAGCAGACCCCACCAGAAGAGGCCGGCGCAGTGCATGGGAATCCTGGCAGTGGAGCTGCTGCCATGTCTCGTAACTGCCTGCAACAGCACTGTACCCGTAAGAGTGGCCGCTCACTGGTGCCGCACAGTCACTGTGTATGAGAGGCTCCTGTCACTCTGAGGCTGCGGCCACACCGTCTACAGCTCGCTGCCCTATTTTAATAAGATGACTCGCAAATCTGCCTGGCACTAAGCGGCATAGCCTTTGGGCCCCTCTGATCCTTGGGGCCCAGTACAGGTGTCCCCTTTGACCCCCCCCCTGTCGCCTGCCCTGGTTGTGAATAGTGTTTAATATAATCCTCTTCTCAGGAATGCCCTTCCTGTAATTATCAGGTTATGCTCTGTTTGTCTACTAACAGTCTAAATGTATAAACCAGAGGTGTGGGTTCCTGCACCGCCTACCTTGTGCGTTGCTGGCTGTGACCTGGAAGGAGCCCCTGGTGGTAAGGCGCTCTCTGCTGTAGACCGGTCCACGCACTAGAGCAGGTGCTTAAACACTGGCCGCTGTTACTTAATCTCCGCAGGTAGAACTCTTGGCAACAGGACAGAATGCGTTCTACTCTATGATGCAGAGAGAACCCACAGGTCTGTGTCACTTCCAGGTGTGCAGGAGGCCAACAAACGCATTTCACTAAGCCAATGTGCCTAATTCAGACCTGATTGCAGCAGCAAATGGGCAAATCCATGTGCACTGCAGAGGGGCAGATATAACATGTGCAGAGAGGTTAGATTTGGGTGGGGTGTGTTTTAAACTGAAATCTAAATTGCAGTGTGAAAATAAAGCAGCCAGTATTTACCCTGTACAGAAACAATATACAGTAACCCACCCAAATCTAACTCTCTGCACATGTTATATCTGCCCCACCTGCAGTGCACATGGTTTTGCCCATTTGCTAACAAATTCGCTGCAGCGATCAGATCTGAATTAGGCCCAATGTGAAATGTAATAGCCTGCGGGTTGCAGACTGTGCGGGACTTTGTGAGAGCCTGCCCGTATTTTTAAAGCTGCAATCATTTATACGGCAAAACTATGTAAATTATTATGTGAGTCTATCCGTATTTTTACACATGTACAGGGGACTGGCATCATGAAACACAATGAGAACGACGGCCACCGCTGATTGCGGTGTGACCCCTCTAGCTGGTGTTAATGTAGCCTTTAGCGCTGCTGCTGTATTATATGAAGTCACGCTGTCTATTTGTGTTACTTAGTAGATTCTTCCATTTATACAGCAATAGGAAGGAACTAATTCCAATGTCATTATTGCATGGAGTAGACAGCAGACGCATGGATTGTCATTTCTAGTTGTGTTTATTTTTTTTTATAATTAAAAAGGTGACTTTTGCATTTTTTAATTAATGCCCATGCACTATTGTATATGAGGTTTAATTATATTATTATATTATGTACCAATAGGGTAATGTAATCGTATGTACTATTAGCCCTGTATGTGTGCATCTCTACACCAGTGGTATTCAGTATGCATGCCCTGACACTTTTGTTATTAGGGCATGCTGGGATGTGTAGTTCCACAACAGCTGGAAATCCTCATGTCGAAGACCCCCTGCTCTACACTATTGCAGGGCACAAGTATACACATTTGTTATGCCTGTTGTAATCCGGGCTCAACACTAGTGATATACAGCAGGACAAATCTTGAGAAGCATCCAACGTAACATACATACATAGGTTTTTACTTATACATGCATCTTTTCTGGCACACACCTGTGATTTAAATGCGCCCAATTCTACATCACCCCCTATGTGCTCATGTCATACCTCTGCCTCATTCATGCTGGGAATCCACCCAGAGGTGAGAGAGAGAAACAATTTGAAATTTAGAAAGTGTATATTCTGTTTATACAGGCAGCGACAGAGATCAGATAATGAGACAAAGTGGCTTCAGCCTAGTTAAACTCTTTTCCATTCTCATCAGATCCCTGCTTTCTTCTGCTAGTCGTGTAACCAGTGTATATTGCCATAGGGAGCAATGAGCCCTACATCTGTTATAAGCAATGTGCTTTCCCATCACGTGTCACATCCACAATGTGATGGAGAGCAAAGTGAAAAGATGTTTATGTAAATCAGGGGTGTCAAACTCAAATTCATCGGGGGCCGCATCAGCAGTTTGGTCCCCATCAAAGGGCCGGTTGTATCTGTAGGTCTATGTGTCCACTCTTTATTATCATAAATTAATGTCACTGCATTCAATTATTACTGTTTTTTGTAATATGTGCCCAGCCATCTGCCCCCTTTTAAAGTGCCCAGCCATGTGCCCCCTTTTATAGTGCCCAGCCATGTGCCCCCTTTTAAAGTGCCCAGCCATGTGCCCCCTTTTATAGTGCCCAGCCATGTGCCCCCTTTTATAGTGCCCAGCCATGTGCCCCCTTTTATAGTGCCCAGCCATGTGCCCCCTTTTATAGTGCCCAGCCATGTGCCCCCTTTTATAGTGCCCAGCCATGTGCCCCCTTTTATAGTGCCCAGCCATCTGCCCCCTTTTATAGTGCCCAGCCATGTGCCCCCTTTTATAGTGCCCAGCCATGTGCCCCCTTTTAAAGTGCCCAGCCATGTGCCCCCTTTTATAGTGCCCAGCCATGTGCCCCCTTTTAAAGTGCCCAGCCATGTGCCCCCTTTTATAGTGCCCAGCCATGTGCCCCCTTTTATAGTGCCCAGCCATGTGCCCCCTTTTATAGTGCCCAGCCATGTGCCCCCTTTTATAGTGCCCAGCCATGTGCCCCCTTTTATAGTGCCCAGCCATGTGCCCCCTTTTATAGTGCCCAGCCATGTGCCCCCTTTTATAGTGCCCAGCCATGTGCCCCCTTTTATAGTGCCCAGCCATGTGCCCCCTTTTATAGTGCCCAGCCATGTGCCCCCTTTTATAGTGCCCAGCCATGTGCCCCCTTTTATAGTGCCCAGCCATGTGCCCCCTTTTATAGTGCCCAGCCATGTGCCCCCTTTTAAAGTGCCCAGCCATGTGCCCCCTTTTAAAGTGCCCAGCCATGTGCCCCCTTTTATAGTGCCCAGCCATGTGCCCCCTTTTATAGTGCCCAGCCATGTGCCCCCTTTTATAGTGCCCAGCCATGTGCCCGTTTTATAGTGCCCAGCCATGTGCCCGTTTTATAGTGCCCAGCCATGTGCCCCCTTTTATAGTGCCCAGCCATGTGCCCCCTTTTATAGTGCCCAGCCATGTGCCCCCTTTTATAGTGCCCAGCCATGTGCCCCCTTTTATAGTGCCCAGCCATCTGCCCCCTTTTATAGTGCCCAGCCATGTGCCCCCTTTTATAGTGCCCAGCCATGTGCCCCCTTTTATAGTGCCCAGCCATGTGCCCCCTTTTATAGTGCCCAGCCATGTGCCCCCTTTTATAGTGCCCAGCCATGTGCCCCCTTTTATAGTGCCCAGCCATGTGCCCCCTTTTATAGTGCCCAGCCATGTGCCCCCTTTTATAGTGCCCAGCCATGTGCCCCCTTTTATAGTGCCCAGCCATGTGCCCCCTTTTATAGTGCCCAGCCATGTGCCCCCTTTTATAGTGCCCAGCCATGTGCCCCCTTTTATAGTGCCCAGCCATCTGCCCCCTTTTATAGTGCCCAGCCATCTGCCCCCTCCATTTACTTTACTTACCTTTTACTTCTTTCTTTCTTTTACTTCTTTCTTTCTTTTACTTCTTTCTTCTTGCTCCTCTCCGCGGCGTCCGCGCGCTCCTCTGATCCCTGGAGATGTCGGGCGGACGTCACGTGATGACGTCACGTCCGACACCCAGGGAGCAGTGCGGGGCAGGAAGAAGTCGGGCCAGGTCCCGGAAGGTAAGTAAATTTTTTTTTTTTTTTTTTAACTTGAGCCATTTTTAAAATGAGTTTACTCCGTGCAGGCACGGAGTAAATTCATTGAAAAAAAAAAGGGGAGGCTGCAAGGCTGGCGGCGGCACCGCGGGCCATCAGACGAGGTCTGGCGGGCCGGATTTGGCCCGCGGGCCTTGTGTTTGACACCCCTGATGTAAATGAATCATTAATGTGCGTTTGAACTGTCTATTCAGAGAAGTCCCGTGTTCAGCACCATGGACAGTGGTCAGACTGAGCCAGGCTGTTTCGGATTGCAGGCAGTACTGATGTAACCCACTCTGTCTTCTTTCCTGTCGTGACTAACAAACGTATAAGCCTCTATGAGGAGATTATTAATGGATCGTGAGCAGACAATTAATGTAATGATATACTTGAATGTTTGATATATTTTCACCAAAAAGTCTGATACCTGAGGTGAGAGCTTTGCCAGGCTCTGGGGAGAGTTGTATGTACACAGGTGGAGCAGCATGTAAAGGATCTAAAACAGCTAGCATATGATATATAGACCTGATTAGGGTCTGATTACACCTAGCATATGATATGTACACAGGATTATGGTCTGACCAGTGGGGAATTCCCCATTAGCCGCGTGCCTAGGGACGGCACTTGGATGCTTGTGGTGTGACTGTCAGCCCGGAAATTTACCTGTACCTGCAAATTATTTCCACTGCACTGTATCATACGCCATCATGAGCTGAGTGTAAGCAGGTAGGACATGCACATACTGCAAGCTATCCTACCTAGTAAATACAGTACTGTGCAAAAGTTTTAGGCAGATGTGCAAAGTAAGAATGATTTAACAAATAGACGTGTTCATAGTTTATTTCTTATTAACAAAATGCAAAGTAAATGATCAGAAGAGGAAATCTAAATCAAATCAGTAGTTGGTGTGACCACCCTTTGCCTTCAAAACAGCATCAACTCTTCTAGGTACACTTGCACACAGTTTTTGAGTGAACTTTGCAGGGAGCTTGTTCCACGCATCTTGGAGAACTGACCACAGATCTTCTGTTGATGTAGATTTACTCAAATCCTTCTGTCTCTTTATGTAATCCCAGACAGACTTGAAGATGTTGAGATAATGGCTCTATGGGGGCAATATCATCACTTCCAGGACTCCTTGTTCTTCTTTACTCTGAAGATAGTTCTTTATAACACTGGCTGTATGTTTGGGGTCCTTGGCCTGCTGCAGAAAAAAATTGGAGCCAATCAGACGACTTCCTGATACTGGACATGGCATGTAAGGTGTAGGAAGACCCTAATCCTGTGTATATATCATATGCTAGGTGTAGTCCGATCCTAATCCCGTGTATATATGATATACACAATATTAGGGTCTGCCTACACCTATCATATGCATGCCAGCCATCAACGGGGGATGGTAGGGACTCCAGTCCCGGGCCCTGACTGAGAGGGCGACCGGGTGGCAGCAGTCAGGATCTATATGGAACAGGCCTGCGGCCTGCACACCGGCAAGGCAGGCAGCCATGGAGACGCACACAACTTCGGTTACATTCATTCTATTGAGCAGTCCGTGAGCCAGTGGGAGGGAGCTCACTTACCAGCAGCCAACAAGGAGCTGCCACTGACCTTTCCCTGTCTATCCTGACAGCTGCCACCTAGGCCCCCTCAAATTGGTAAAGTTTGATGGAGCAGTGTGTGTGCGAGGGGGAGGGGGGGGTGTGTGGCTCTGCCAAACTTGTCCGTCCAAGGCCCCATCATTTCTGATCGCAGCCCTGATCATATGATATATACACAGGATTAGGGTCTGCCTACACCTAACATATATATACATGGGATTAGAGTATTCCTACCCCTATCATATAATATATACACAGGATTAGAGCCTGCCTGCCACTAACCTATAATATATACACAGGGTTGGGGTCTGCTTAGAGTTGGGAGAGCCTGTAAACAAAGCAGCCAGTGATCACTGATTAGATGGCGTGTGCCTGTAGTGCGGGGAGGTGAGTCAGGGGCTGCTCAGGGAGCACTGGTCACGCCCCCAAAATGATGAAACTGGGGTCTTGTTGGTAGGCCTAGCCCCCTTTTTGGGCAGTCCATAGCAGACTTCTAAAGTAGGTTGGTATGTGACTGTGTGTGATAGGGTGGAACATACTTACATCATCTCAAGGGGTCCATACACCAGCAATTACAACAACAACAAAATTCACAGTTTGTGTATTCTCCCCCCCGCCCCCTCCCCTCCCCCCGATTTAATGATTCTCCAATCTCTCAATATGCACCCATACAGTACAGAATATTTTGCAGTGATTCACAGATCATTTTTTTTTATCCAAAGATTAGATCTGTAAATCCTGAAAGTGCCCAGTTTGCTTGTAAGATGCTAGTAAGTGTCAGTAAATTGGTTGATTGTTACCATACACTAGAGGAAAAGAAAAAGAAACTCATATGTTTGGGGGACAATCATGAAAATTACAGTATACTCGCAGGCACCCACTTTCTCAGACAGCTGATTTGCTGAACGCTTTGACTTTGGAAGTCTCACACATTTCTCAGCGAAACAGCTGTCTGAGAAAATGGGTGCCGGCGAGTGCAGCAGCGGGCTACCGCAACACACGGGATCTGGTCTCTAGGTCGGCAGTAACTAGATCCACACTATCTAGGTCGACCACTATTGTTTGACAGTAACTAGGTCGACAGGGTCTGTAGGTCGACATGAGTTTTTCACTTTTTGTATTTTTTTTTTTAACCTTTTCATACTTCACGATCCATCCAGGACTACGATTGGAACGGTAATCTGTGCCAAGCGAAGCACCTTGCCCAAAGCATGGCGAGCGAACACGGTGCTCTAATTGGGGTTCCCAGTCACTCTATGAAGAAAACGACCCACAAAAACCCATTAAAAACTCATGTTGACCTTTTGACCTGTCGACCTAGACCATGTCGACCTACAGACTCTGTTGACCTAGTTACTGTTGACCAATAGTGGTCGACCTAGTTACTATCTACCTTCCATACCACACCCGCAACACACAGTGCAGCCAGATCCGTAACAGCAGAAGCAGCAGTCTTGCGTCTCCGCGGTACAGCTATCTCCTTGTCCTCTCTCTGTGGTTGTGCTTAGGACCGCACGGTGGCTACAGAGACCCTGCAATACCAACAGCCACTTATTCTTATTTCTCACACTGCAGTCCAGTGCGTCGCTCACTCTGCACCAATACCTAGGCATGTGCAGAGAGGCAGCAGATATAACAACGGAATACATATGTATTCCCGGCGGGTGGGGATGTCGGCTGTCAGTATCCCAACAGCGGCATCCTGCCCGTCAGAATGCTGGCAGCGTGGTGAGCGCTACAAGTCCCCTTGCGGGCTTGCTGCGTTGACCACGGAGTGAGCTCGGTGGCTTGCTGCGCTCACCACAGGATCTATACCCACTCTATGGGTTTTGTGGACACCCACGAGTGGGAATAGCCCCTGTGAGCCGGTATTCCAGCTGCTGGCATTGTTGACTGTCGGGATTCAAGTGTCTGTATCCTGAACGCCGCTCTCCCGACATCCGGCAAATTGATTGCATCCCATAATGACACATTGGTGTGTCTAATTTCAGCTCTCCATATCATCACTATACCTACCTCCTATATCTGTGCTCTCTCATTGTGAGAGGTAATCTCCAGGTCCCCTGCGCTGTATCCACAGGGTATCCGGGATTACTGCCACAACAGCGGAAGCACCACTCAATCTATTCCCAACCCTGGGGTGCACTGGGACACACTCACTCACTGTACTAATGTTTAGCACATGGGGCAGATGTATTAAGCCTGGAGAAGTGATAAGTGAAAGGTGATAACGCACCAGCCAATCAGCTCCTGTCATTTTTCAAACCCGTAATGATTGGCTGGTGCCCCATACATTTACCATATGATCTATCAATATAAGATCAGAAACTAATTATGTGAATCTGCAAATCTCAATTGTTTGATTTCTTGATCCATTACTGTGGATATTGATGAGGTGACTGCAGACTACTGTCTGGTATTGGTACAATTACACACCAGCTATGTGAGTGTAAGCTGCACGCTGCATTTTCCAGTATTGGTACTATAAATAACCTAATTACTTGTACTAATTGATACCAGTATTGATATTTAATATCAGTTGGATTTTGTATGCCAATATTTCCCTCGCACTGTGAGCTAATTTGTTATCATTTTCTCGGCCCCTCTATATTGTGAGCACATTCGCTACCTTTTCATTAATATTTTTGTTAATTGTTGATATCTGTCTCTGTCTGTGTTTGGAATATTGCTCCATTTCCACCAAAACAAATAAAGGTTAATTTATAAATGCTGCAATTTTCATAAGAGTGCCCCCCCCCCCCTTCCCCCCGAAAAACATGAGTTCCTTTTTCTTCTCCTTTTATTTATATATATATATATATTCCTGACTCTCTGGGACGCACCTACTCTTCAAGTATTTCTTACAAGAAATGTGTTCAACATAATCACTAATTGTGGATTCTTTCGCTGCTCAAACCTATCCTCCAACTATGGCCCTCATTCTGAGTTGATCGCTCGCTAGCTACTTTTAGCAGCCGTGCAAACGCGTAGTCGCCGCCCACGGGGGAGTGTATTTTTGCTTTGCAAGTGTGCGAATGTCTGTGCAGCGGAGCTTTGCAAAAAACATTTTGTGCAGTTTCAGAGTAGGTCTTCACTTACTCAGCCGTTGCGATCACTTCACTGTTTTGGTTCCCGGAATTGACATCAGCCACCCACCCTGCAAACGACTGGACACGCCTGCGTTTTGCCATACACTCCCAGAAAATGGTCAGTTGACACCCACAAACTCCCTCTTTCTGTCAATCTCCTTGCGACCGGCTGTGTGAACGAAATCGTCGTAGAAGCCATCGCTGGGTAACAAACCACTGTGTACTCGTACGACGCGTCTGCGCATTGCGGTGCATGCGCATATTAGCCCCGTTCTGCCATGATCACTCCACTGTGATAATCGTTGCGAGCTATCAACTCGGAATGACCCCCTATGTTACCATACACTCGCAATCTACAGCCTCAATTGATCGGTGAACTCCAACATGTTGGCCAATCGGCTTCACCAATTCCAATCACTTTTTGGCCAGAATCGGCGCTCGGTGAACCCCATACATTGCCAATTTGTTTACACAATCATTAGCAGAATTCCTCCAACTGATTGCTGATGTATGAGCACCATTACTGATTTTTAGCAGGATCATTCATAATACTATGTGGTGTGCTGCTTACTATAACTAAAGGATGATGTTTATAATAATGATGTCTTTTCCACACCCCATTGTGTCGGCACAGTTTATATTCCCCCCCCCCCCCAAAAAAAAACAATTTAAAAACATGTTCAGTACATGGCGGTATTATCAGTACAGATCTCATCTTGTCACCTGCACCCCTGGATCACAGTGAGGGGGGTGACTGCCCCACATGCCCGCTGCCTCATACTGTAATCTCCCTGACTTGTCTTTAGGTATAATTGCCCAGATTAATAAGAGCGATGTAGTCACACTTTAAATCCATCAATGTGTCACCCTTATGATCCTAATATTCACTAATAATGAGTCCAGCCTGTTAATCCCCCTTAAATCATACAATCCCCCCCACTTTGTGGGTGTATTTTATTTACATGCTTTGATGTCAGGCCAGGACGGGCTGTTCTAGGTTAGACCTGTAATACGGGGGAGATATTACAGTTTATTGGGCACACATGCAGCGGGTCATACACAGGGATGATGACACATTGGGCACTGAGACCTGCGTGCTCATCTGATCACAGCAGAGGTGGCCGATGAAGACTCCTGGGTAATCAAAGCTCCTGTAGCCCAAAGTCCAGTTTAGGAGAAGGGTTATCCTGTTTCCTTTACTGGTCTGTGTATTCCTTTCATCCATTTATCTAGTACAAGCATAAAGTCAGGGGGCCTGATTGTCAGTCAGGCGCAAGGTCAAATACTTACAGGGTCGGACTGGCCCACAGGGGTACCAGGGAAACCACCGGTAGGCCCAACTCCTTCCTCTAGGGATCAGGTTCCAGACTGTGCACTTATATTATACATGGTAGATATAGTGGGGGAGATGTACTAAGCCTGAAAAGTGATAAATATCACTGTGATAAAGCACCAGCCAATCGGCTCCTAACTGCCATGATACAGGCTGTGTTTGAAAAATGACAGTTAGGAGCCGATTGGCTGGTACTTTATCACTGTGATATTTATCACTTTTCAGGCTTAGTACATCTGGCCCATTGCATTACACTGCACTAAACTATTGTGTATTTCAAGCCTCTGTACAGGCTGGCCACACCCCTTTGTAGGATACATCGTACAAAGCTGCAGCAGACTGCGCGTGCACAGCACTATGAATCTGCAAAACAGGAGGAGCTTGTAAGAGCAGATGGACTGATCTGTCCATTGACAGATAGCTCTTTCCATGAATCTGGGTGGCATAGAAATGAGACTGCATAGAAATGAGACTGCTGGATGGAACTGCTGTCAGACACACCACCGGGGATATTCATCTTAGGGAGAGAAGATGTACTAAGCATCGCAATGTAATATATCCCGACACTTGTCAGGTACATACTGGCGTTAATGATGCTGGTATGTACTTAGAAAGGACACAGGAGGTGCTAGGAGGGATCCGATTGGATCACTGTAAAAAGATGCAAATAGGCTGCTATTGGGTAACACCACATGAAGTTGGCGTTCCTCACCGGCTCTGATACATTCCAAAGCTTGGTACACATGGAAATACGGCCAAAAACTCAGAAAACTGCATTTAGTACATCCCACCCTTATATAGAGAAGCAAGGAATTATTCACCTCAGAAAAAGGAAAAAACATGGGATAATGCCAGCCAATTAGGATTGAGCTTGGGTGGATTGCCAAGATGAAACTATTTATATGGAAGTCATTTACCAACCAGAGCCGTTGTTTAAACCAAGGTTACATGATCAGTGTTATCCTGTTGCCAGTGTCACACATTATGTGCCTGGTTCAGTATGGATCTCTATTGTGCTGAGGTCGCTATTTGCCAATTTCAGCACATGTGCGTATGCCGGTGTGTTCATGCGCAAGGTCTTAAACTGAATCGTCTTCAGGAGGCAGTTTAAGTCCTGCCGCGTTTTGTAGGCGTCGACGCACCGTTTGGAGGGCACAGTACAGACAACGGAGACTTGTCCGGACCGTTTGTAGGGCAGGCTGCAGTGGCGGCATGACATCACACGCAGCCACTGCAAGCCTCGACATGGGTAGCCATCTGCCTCTACCCTAATCATGCAAGCACTTTGCTGCTTAGCAAAGCATTCAGATGTTAGCGGGGGGGGGGGGGGGGGGGGTTTCCAGGACACGGCATGCGGGTTGGACTTGCCCTGTGCTGCGTCCGCCTGCATGTTAGTGTAAAAAGGATTTTTTTTAGCACAACTACAAATCATGCTGAATTAGGCCTTATATACAGTATATATAAAGATTTGTTCCAGTGGGCCTCACTGTGTATCTGTTTTGTTCTGTTTCCCGGGGATTCCTCCTCCATACGCCCCACTTTGGTAGGAGGTGTGTTTTGCACATACCCTGATTCACGTTACCCTGCAGTGACAATACCTCCTACCTGCAGGTCTACAAGGTTCAGCTACACGATGGCAAACGGTTCATGAACCTGAGACGGAATTCAACTGTCATTTTCCTGGTGACAATTTGTACCTGAACCAAATCATTGGCTTGGAGGAATAACTAGAGTACAATTATTTTATCAGTCTTCAGGGGGGTACACACGGAGATACCAGTGCTTACATTGTAAGCACTCTAACTAGATTGCTTAGAAGTTAAGCGCGGATCTCTCCGTGTGTATGCTTGATAGCGATGGGCGGCGCTATCGCTGGTGCTAGATTGGCATGCAGGCACAATCTAGCAGGTCGCTCATTTCACCGCTGGGTGAAATGAGGGCCCCCCTCGCTCAGCACACATGGCGCTGTGCTGAGCGGGGGAAGAGATGTGTGCTGAGCGGTCACTGATAGATCGCTCAGCACACATCTCTCCCTGTGTGTACGGGGCTTTGCAGATGTGTAGGAGCAGGTAAAGTCCTTTATGTTTACATTACTATATGTCAACTAGAGATGTGCGGTTCGGATCTCTAGAAATCCAAACCCATCCTGATTTTGTGGATCCAAACCGACCCAAAACCCCGGCTCATAACTCCCAAGTTCCTCTTTAGTTCTTTCCGCGGTTCAGAAATTTGGATTTTAAACCTGCATTTCAGGGTTTGGATTGCAAAAATTACATGATTTTAGCTGTTTTTATCCACAAATCTAAAACCAAGATTCGGATTTTAAATCCGAATTCTGAACCAAAACACTTGAGTGTGGTGTTGCAAAACTAAAACACGACAATGAAATTAGACCCAAAACCGAAACAGTGGGGTAAATTTACTAAGATGGGAGTTCTATTTTAGATGGGATGTTGCCCATAGCAACCAATCAGATTCTACTTTTCATTTATCTAGCAACTTCTAGAAGATAATACCTGTAATCTGATTGGTTGCTATGGGCAACATCCCATCTTAAATAGAACTCCCATCTTAGTAAATTTACCCCAGTGTATTAGCTGAACTGAATAATAAAATGTTATATACCTTTGCATTTATAGTTCAGTTATTTAACATCTATTTATTATCAGTGTACTGCACTATTGGCGTCCGCTCATAAGGACACACCCACATTCTACCAGTCACTATCGGTAAACTCGCCCTGGCGGAAAATCCGACTTGTTGGAAAACACGTGGATTGGCGGATTAGCAGCGGATCCCCTTTTTTTGTCGAATTTGCGGGCGTTTCAAACAGTTTTTTGACCCGTTTTCAACAATGCCAATTCGATTTAAAAAAAAAGTCGAATCAGCATTGTTGAAAACCCGCCCGCAATTGAATAGGAGATGTCGGATTAGAGCCGTATTTCCAACTTGACGGAAATTCTGACTATAATTGAATAGACCCCATTGTCCCATATACAGAAGTATGTCAAGTCATACTTCCTAGGTATTTGGGATGTCACCATTTATTCAATGCACAGTGTTCTGTAACATGCTTATTTTATGTGCCATATTCTATTAATCCCTATTTTCTTATCTTATCCAGAATTCTTATAGGCCCTACACACTGGGCAATAATACTCAAAGATATGAATGATCTCGTTCATTAATGAATGAGATACCGTTCATATCTTTGAGTGTGGCGGCACCAGCGATGAATGATGCGCGGCTCCACGCTCGTTCATCGCTGGTCCCCCGTCGCCTGTGCATGCAGGCCAATATGGATGATCTCGTCCATATTTGCCTGCCCTTCTATGGTGACGGGGGGAGTGAAAAACATACTTGCCTACTCTCCCGGAATGGCCGGGAGGCTCCCGAAAATCGGGTGACCCTTCCGGCCCCCCGGAAGAATAGGCAAGTCTCCCGATTTGCGGGGGTCCCCCCTGCCCGTCCGCCCACTTAGTGTGTAAAGTGGGCGGTCTGGGCAGTCGATGACGCGATTCTTGCAGAATCGCGTCATCATAGCCACGCCCCCTGCAGTGTAATGCCGGTGATCGCGGCATTACAGAGCGGGGGCGTGGCTTAAAGGAGGTGTCATCGTGACCCCGCCCTTGCTCCACCCCCGCCCGCCCTTGCTCCGCCTCCGGCCCACCCCCTCCTCTTCGTCACAGCCTCCCTTGCCCGCCCTGTGAGCCGACCTGGCTGCTCTCTCCTGCAGAGAGCAGGCAGAATGTCGGTAACTATGGTGAAAAAACTTCACTCCCCCGTCACTGCTTCCCCCGCCGCCGGGTCACCCGTCGGTCGTATCCGCCGTCGGGCAGCTCGCTTAATGTGTAGGGCCCATTATTGTAAAATGTCTATAAAAAGATATTATGAAGAAGCAAAAAAAAAAAAACCTCAGACTAAATCTATAAATATTAGTATCTGTAGAAGTCCTACTGTATGCATCAATGACACATTCGCCTGTAAGTGGGGCAGGGAGCAGGAGATAGTAAAACACTGTGCTTTTGCTCAACCACAATTACTCCCACATCTGCCATATAATAGCTTCGTTAATTAGCGGACTGATTATGTCCGTCTTCATTATCATCGGTTATTTGTAAGGAACCACAAAGTGCCAAACAAAAAGAGTAATAAATCATGCAGAATATAATCCCACATTCAGAGGGAGTAAATACAGATGGGTTTGCGGAAGGAGGGGAGACCAGGGGTACGTAGGGCCCTGCTTGTCAGTCATGTATTTATCTCACCGTGCACTTTCTTTCCACCAATCAGAGCTGTTTTTAACTTTCACTTTTTTGTATATTATTTTTAAATAATGAATCTTCTGACTCTCTTTTTGTTTTAGTTTTCTGTGACTATTGTTGCTTTGAGTGTTCTGCACTTACATGAAATATAGTATTTGGCGTAGTCATGTCATATGGGAACGCTGGGAAATGAACAGGATACTTCATGCAGTGTGGCAAAGGTTGTGATGAATTAAAAAGGAGAGGACAAAAGTAAATTGGGATATTTAAGACAAAATGGTGCATTTAAAAATGAGCGAGGGCTGTTTAAGCGAGAAACCAAAATAACTGCACATAAGGCTTCATTCAGAGATTTCCGAAAAATCTCCAGTGCTTTTGAGGGTGGCATAAACCAATGGTTAGGTGCCGATGAAAGGAAGTATAGAGTAGATCAGTGGTTCCCAACCTCAGCCCTTAAGGACCCCCAATAGTCCATGTTTTCCAGGTCTACTCACAGAATCTCAAGTGAAATAATTAGCTCGACCTATGGATCCTTTAAAATGTGTCCGTGAGTAATGACCTGGAAAACATGAACTGTTGGTGGTCCTTGTTTGGGAGCCACTGGAGTAGATGATAGTATAAGTAAGGAAAGTCAAAGCTCATTATGGGAGAGGACTCTATTTGTGAGAGCTTACATTCTAAAGGGGAGGGGCAGACAGACAGGGGTGACACAGATGGGGTAGACAGTGAAGTAGGATGAGATGGCTGGGTTTGATGAAAAGTAGGTCTTGAATCCCATTTCAAGTTTTGTAGAGAGGTGGAAAGTCTAATATGGAGAGGGAAAGCATTCTAGAGGTAGGGAGCAGCATGGGCAAATGGGAGGAAGACGTAATGCGCATGTACAGACCTGGATCTGCAAAGCCGCAACATGCTGCTGGTATTTGGGGCGGCATTGGGCAGCATTCCAGATAACTGGGTGTACCGACCCTGTTTTCTGAGTGTGCAGAAGCCAATGGCTGTGTCCTTGGGCACAGTTTCACCGGCTCTTGCAGCTTGATTTCAGCACCAACAGACAGATACTGTACATTCCTCAGCCATACATTGGATAAGTGGGCCATGTTTGGACTATGCTATTGGCTTTTGGTTTCAGCCATGTACACTACTGTGGCCTGGGATCTTTCTGTGGCCCCGTAGTGATGAGGAAACCTGCCCAGACAAACCTATGTTTAGTAATCTTCCCTAATCTTACAAGTCTTATTTCAACCCAACCTTTGTATATTTTTGTTGTTTCAGTGGTCCACAAGATTCATTTAGGGCAGGCAATGGATCACTTGGTCATTTAGGAACTTTTTGTTGCTTGGAACAAGCAAATCTGGGTATCATTTCTCTAAATAAAAAGTATGGAAAACCAACTTCTACAGAGATACTTACTGTGGATTAGCAGGACACCAGTAACATAAATGGCTCCCACTGATCTGAGTTTACGGCAGCCAGACTCATGAGGCCTGATCCTAACATGGGACTGACATTTGTGGTATAATACATACAAGGGGAGATGTATTAAGTAGTGAAAAGAGTGAAGTGGACCAGTGGAGAGGTTGTCCATGGCAACAAATTACCTCCTATCATTTTCTAGATTCAGAGTTTTCAGTGTTTTAGTCAATTGTAACTGGACTGCCATAAATGTAACATAAGTGTTTGCAGAGGCACACACTCTGCCTTCACACAGTGACGGCAGCCATTTTGTGGGCAAACCAGTATTTGAAGCCAACCTGTCACTTCACTATGATTTAGTGTTCTCCCTGATGATGCCCCCTGCATTCTCATAACTATGTTGTCAGGCCACAAAATGGCCGCCTCCAATGTGTGAATGAGCTAAGTGCACTTTTAACCGTATGTTTTACAGTGCATCACAAACTCTGGCTATATGTGGAATGTTCTGTAGCAGCCATTTTGTTAGTTGGAGTAAAAGCTGGAGGAGTTTTATGCGTGTTTGAAAACTTTGACTTTTATTTATCTGTTTGCCCATTGGAAACTTAGCCCAGTACTGTTTTTGTAGAAATAATGATATAATTAGAGGCATAATATGGATACAAAACATATTTAATGAAAAAGTTAATTGGTTCAAGGGTTCTAATCTTATTTGATTGGAGTCACGACCCATCGCCTTCGTACAGTCACCCATGATTCATCCGCCATTTCCCCGCTGATGACCAGCACTCAATCTCCCAATGGCTATTCATAGCTCCCCCACAAATCTTTTCAAGTTATCCCTATAATTTATCCATCATTCTGCATAACCTATATCCTTGGAAAAGTGTACTTTCTGTTACTAATTGGAACTTCAAGTGTATATAATGCAAGTACTGTATTATTCTGTTCCCAACCTCATGTCACCTATCCACTCATAATTCCTCCGCAACAAAACTTACTTAGTATTGTATTAACCTTTGTCCTGCTGTGTGTGCTTCAGTGCATTGCAGGTGCCAGTCCAAGTTTCATCGCAGCTTGGGCTAAAAAGTTCTGGACCATGGTTCATTCTTCATGTTGAGGTGCTAGTGAATAACATTTTTCTAAAACTGCATAGAGAAGAATGTGCTGTACACAGGGATCTACATTAGATGATAATTAGAGTAAAAAAACGTATTCACTGCAAAGACAGATGGTAAGGTATTGGGTGCCTGGATCATTCCAGTTTTTGCAGTTCAACGCTGACACTAATGGGCCCTACACATTGGCCAATCCGCCGCCGAGCTGCCCGACGGCGGATACGGCCGACGGGCGACCCGGAGGCGGGGGCAGTGACGGGGGGAGTGAAGTTACTACACTCCCCCCGTCACACGGCTCCATAGAAATGCAGGCAAATATGGACGAGATTGTCCATATTGGCCTGCATGCACAGCCGACGGGACACCAGCGATGAACGAGCACGGGGCCGCGCATCGTTCATCGCTGGAGCCTCCACACTGCACGATATGAACGTTATCTCGTTCATATCGTGCAGTGATGTCGGCCAGTGTGTAGGGCCTATAAGAGAGGGGATGCTCTGGAGGCCCAATGGGCAAAGTACTGGTCATACAAGAAGCAAAGTGTCATACATGTGTAAGAGGCATGATACAGGGATGCCCAGGTGGATGAGCAGACAAGAAGAGATCCTTGCTCAACAGAACTTATATTCTATAGATGAGGCTAAGAGGGGAATGACAAAGGTAAAGGGCAGGCGAGATGGGCCAAGAGGTTCTATCTATGTTCCTATGTTTATGCTATTGACGGAGACCCCACCAACGAGAGTTACCTCTGCCCAGGACATAGTGCATGGCTACACCATTTGGTGCAGAGGTGATATATAACCTACTTTCAAGTTCCATCAGAGCCGGCCCTAACCAATATGATGCCCTAGGCAAGATTTTGCCTGGTGCCTCCTAGCACCGCCGCTAGTTCTGCAGGAGATGATGGTATGAGTCAGCTGGTAGATCTGCTAATGTCGGGCGCCTTTTGTTTATAAAAATGCATCTTATTTGCATTACTATGTGGCTAGGATGCACATGCAGCTTCTGCTGATTAAAATTATATGCAGCATGCCTATAATCTGTGTGTGACTGCGGCTGTATCTGCATATGAAATGCTACATTACAGTGGTTTCCAGGACTACACTGCAACGTAGCATTTTGTATGCAGATACAGCCGCAGTCACACACAGAATATAGGCATGCCGCATATCATTTTAATCAGCAGAAGCTGCTGGTGCCCCTAAGCATACCAAATGCCCTAGGCAATTGCCTAGTTTGCCTATGCCTAAGGCCGGCTCTGAGTTCCATGATAGCTTTATTCTGTTTACCAGAAAAGCTTGTAGAGATCCTCTGTGAGGGAACCACAGTGAGCCTACCGGGACCTATGCTGTGCTTGCAAATGGGATGATCTGCTAGGCAGAGGTGGTGATTACAGTAGGAAAAATTTTGCCCCAGTGAATGGATGGAAAGAGTGGTGAGGAGAGCCTGCCATGGATGTCAATGTTTTTGAAAGAGAAGTGTGCTACAGTCTTCCTGTTCTCCAGGGAGGTTTCATGCCCTATCCCAAGATGGCCACCACAATCTCTACTGAGCATGTGTGGAGCCGTATTGAAATTGTATGAGAGACTGTGTTAGAGCATCACAGTCAGTGGCGGCTGCTGCACATGGGCCTCAGCGCAAATCACACATAGAAGGGGTTGAGGTTAACACATATAAACATACCTGTACTGTATATGTGCTGGCTGCCTGTCCACAGGGATCAGCAGTGCTGCTGTGTTTAACAGCCGCAGCTGCACTCGGGATGCAGCACTCCCTTGTCCTTCCGCTATAAGCTGGTGTAACTAGCCAATGGGAGTGGGGGTGGGCTTTTTATACAGGAAGGACAAGCTGAATGCTGCATCCCAAGTACAACAGCAGCTGCTGTGAAACAGCGGTGTTGCTGAGCACTCAATGACAGGCAACCAGCATATGTATTACATAGCATAGCAGCCGACACTGATCACAGTAGAAGACACAATTTCCACTTAGCTCCAGAGAGACCTGCGATAGTCTGCAATCCTCAATGATTCCAGTGTTCCTGCACCAATGCTTAAATACAATCACCGGCTGGTGAGATGTATTACACTCTGCTTCACTGAAGTTTCACTCCAAGAGACCAGTGTGTAACAGTGAGTACAGCTGTACCTGCTATCTATCAATAAGCCAACACCTCTGGTTAAGTAACTGGGCTGCTCATAGTTTGAGTCATCTGTTGGTGTGTGCCTGTATAACTCTGCCATATCAACATCTACACACTCATAGGGGTATATTTACTAAGGTCCCGATTTTGACCGAGATGCCGTTTTTTCTTCAAAGTGTCATCTCGGTAATTTACTAAACTGAAATCACGGCAGTGATGAGTGCATTTGTATTTTTTTGGAAGTTGAAGTTTAAAAATACGAATGAATGGGGTGTGGCCTGCTGCCTGACTGCTAGGTTGTGTCCTAAGGGAGCTCGTGCCAGAATACTCCCAATAACCCCCTTATTGGCCGCCCACCCAATATACTACTCCATCCTGAGACCTCCACAACTGCCCTGTGCCCTAGCCCTTAGAGAGGGAAAGCTGCGGAGCCGGGGAGTGGGTTTAACCTGCTCCAGCAGGTTGCGGCCTACCTCCGGGACCTGGATTTGGCAGATCCCCGGCCGGACATCGGGACCCTCCGGGAGCCGTGCGGATGAGAACAGCCCCCGCTATCGTCGATCATACCCCCTTCCACGCCACTGCTGAGAAGCTGTGCTGCGGCGGTCAGACCTCGGAGATAGACGAGGTGAGCCGCTGAAGCCCGCGGAGACGGCCGCGAGTGTCCGGAGCCGGCGGCCATCTTGGTTGGGGCAGAGCAGGGCGCGCGGACGTAGCGCCAGTTAGAAAGGCCACTCTGACCCCAGACCTGAATGCACCATCTGTAGGGGGGCTTGTGGGCTCAGTGATTTGGCACAGCGGTGGGGGACCCCTGTACTGCCACCACATAAGGCAGGGACCCAGCAGCGGCGGCCATATTGGAGGTGGAAGAGGGGTGCTGGCTGCATAGAGCTGCTGCTGCGGCTGCTGATGATGCTGCTGCTGCTGCAGCTGAATACAAGTATTGTAAACCAGCTACTCTCCACCTGAACCACCCCACAGAGTCTCCCTGGATATTTACGAGCCCCTGCACGGAAGACCCTGACCGCTGGCTGGCCCAGGTTGGGAGCCCGGAATTACGGGACTAGGGAGGAAGCATACGACCCGTGGCCCTGCTTTGTTCCCTCGTGTATATCATCCGATTTCCCAGGATCACGCAGTTTTACACCCGTTGCTAACCACTACAATATATAGGGTGCGACTCCCCCCGTGAAGATATGCCCTTTTAACACCATGTCTATCTCACCGTCGCTTCCTGCCTGAATAACCACTCACTACGGTCATCCTCTTTTTACCTGTATGATCTACTAACCCCTCTCGGGACGTCTCGACATGCCTCCAAAGAAGTCGAAGGGGTCTAAATCTGCTTCACAAGTGAATTTTTTTGGGTCCTCCTCCTCCGGTAATAAGACCCATGCACCCCTTTCCTCGCCGACTCTGGCTCAATCATCTCAATCAACTTCATCAAAAATATGCAACACGGCTAACGCCGCACAAGTTGATATGGACTCTCTGGATGGCCCGGTCACGTTACGCTCTATCCACTCCTTGTTAGCCTCTTTCAAGTCTGACATTTCATCTGAGCTTAGATCTAATATACAAGCTCTCCGCTCTGATATCTCTGAAATCGGTGACAGGACGGACCACATTGAGCATAAGATGGAGGAGCTGGTAACATCACACAATGATTTGATTTCCGCACATGACTCTCTCCTGGAGGAGGTCACTAACATCCGGGACAAAACTACAGATTTAGAGGACCGCTCACGTAGGAATAATATAAAAATAAGAGGCATCCCTGATGATGTTTCAAATGCTGACTTGTATGGATACGCCACCGATCTTTTCCATAAATTGATACCTGATGTTCCGCTACCTGATCTCCTGATCGACAGGATCCATAGACTCCCGAAGTCTAGACAAGCACCTGCTCAGGCCTCCCGGGACACACTTCTCAGGGTTCATTTTTTTCACATTAAGGAAAAGATCCTGCGTGCAGCACTGCCCTCTTCACCTACGGCGACTTGTCTGGATTCTCTTCAACTTTTCCAGGACCTGTCTCCAGCGACTATGGCCAAAAGGCGATCATTCTCTAACATCACATCAGCCCTACGGAAAGCTACAGTCCAATATAAGTGGGGATTCCCTACTAAGCTGATTGTGCTACGTAATGGTATTACTACCGTCATCACCTCACCTGAGGATGGACCTAAAATTCTGAAAAAATGGGACATCCTTCTCGATATGCAACCTGTTCCCCCCGCTACATCACCGAAACGGATAGCCCAAGACTGGACATTGGCTCCGGGCTGAGAATCACCTGGGAATAACCATATGATAATTATTATTTAGCCTTTGTTTTTTCCCCTACAGGTTTATCTGTGGCTATGTGTTCATTATAGGCGATGCTTTTCGTCGGATGTTCCAATGTTTTCGTTAAAACTTAGATAGAAGTAGAACTGTTCATGTTTCAATTAGATAGTAAACGTCCACTTCTCCTTATTTTAGGATGACCTTATTTATTAATCTTATCTATTTTTGCGATTGATAATCATTTGTTAAGTATGTTCTGGTTTGGGGGCGACGGTGGGTAATTTTGGCTGGTATGCCACCCACCCACACCTGTCCGTCACGATACCCATGTGACGGGATCTCTAGCTCCTTTATGGATGCTATTTCTGTTTTTTTCCCATGTTTTATTTCTTGTTCTGTTTTCTCTTCTCATATTCTTCTCCTTACTGATGTTGACTTTACTTCTTCTGTCTTAGAGGACTGTGCTGCTATGTATTATACTTGGATGCAAGTGTTACTGATGCTTTTCGCTGTGCTATGTATCACCCCCTTATACCCTCCCACATGGCCACCTTTTTAAGTCTTAATGTTAAAGGGCTCAACTCACCCCATAAGAGGCGCCTGGCTCTAAAATATTTTGCAGATCAAAAGGCGGACATAGTAGCTATACAGGAATCCCACTTCCCACTGCACTCCCCTCCTCAGTTCTCCAATACCAATTACCCGGTTCACTATGTCTCCTGTGGGCCGTTTAAGAGGAACGGTGTCGCTATCCTTTTCCATAAATCGTGCTCTTTCCAATTGGAGGGTAAGTGGGTAGATGGCAATGGCAGATATCTGATTCTAGTGGGGAAACTGCGAACTAAATATGTCACTTTGGTCTCCCTTTATGCCCCTAATTCTAATCAACCCCGGTTCCTGAAATCCTTTTTTCAAAAGCTGTATAGTGTCAAGAAAGGTGCGGTTTTCCTGATGGGTGACTTTAATTTAGCCCCTGACCCTAATCTAGACAAATCCTCGAAACTTGATAAACAGTCTGCTAACGCAGCCAAAGCCCTGGCCTCCTCTTTTTCACACCTACTAACCGAATTTGACTTATATGATGCTTGGAGGGTCAGGAATATAGGTGCTAGAGACTATACATTTTATTCGGCAGTGCATAGATCCTATTCTAGGATCGATTTGCTCCTGACGGATAAATGGACATTACAATCAATTCCTAACGTCAAAATATTGCCGATATCGTGGTCAGACCATGCGCCATTACTTTGGTCTTGGTCATACAAAACGGCTATCCCCACAACACGCTCTTGGAGGTTGCGGGATTACATTTTGAAAGATGAGGACGGAGTCTCTATATTACGAGAGGCCTTGTCTTCTTATCTAGACACCAATAGCCCCGCTGATACCTCTATTTCCAATCATTGGTGTGCCCTTAAAGCAGTCCTGAGAGGTGCAGCTATCCATGCCTCAGCTCACATAGCGCGCCGAGACCGGGAAGTTCAGTTGGCTTATGAGTTGGAGGTGACGACGCTAGAAACCAAACATAAACAATCCCCTGCCGACGATCTCACCCTTGCGTCCCTGACTGAAGCAAAGAGGAAATTGAACAGTCTCTACCTTTTGCACGTACAAAGAGCAGTCTCTAACCTAAATCAAAAATATTACACATTAGGTAATAGGGCGGGTAAATTACTGGCGCGGAAACTCAGAGGGAAAAACCTTATCAATAGAATTAAATACTTGACAAACCCAGATGGATCGCTGTCCCTGAACCCAAAAGATATTGCAAACCAATTTGCCTCTTATTATAGGAAACTGTACAATCTCAAACATGATCCCCTCACCCCGCAACCTTCCTTGCTGCTTATACGGTCTTTCCTAGATTCCATTAATCTGCCTTCCATTTCCCCTGATGATGCTTCCATACTTTGCACACCCTGGACTGAGAGAGAAATTCAGACTTCCCTGAAAGCCCTCAAAAAAGACAAGGCCCCTGGGCCAGATGGGTTTATTAATCTCTTTTACATTATCTTCCAAGACTCACTCTCCCCACTTCTTCTTAATCTGTACAATGACGCTTCCTCTAACCCTTTCCCTAGAGAAATGTTGGAGGCACAGGTGATAACGATTCTCAAACCTGGCAAGAACCCATCTCTCTGCGCAAATTATAGACCCATAGCACTTTTGAACACAGATATTAAGTTGTATGCCAAACTGCTTGCAAATAGACTGAATCCGTTGATCCCCACATTGATTCATCAAGATCAAGTGGGTTTCACTATTGGTCGCCAAGCCCCTGACAATACCAGGAGAGTCTTCTCCCTTCTGGAGGCTCGCTCCGCATCGCGGGAGCCCTTATTATTGCTTTCCCTTGACGCGGAGAAAGCTTTTGACAGGATCCATTGGTTATACATGTCAGAAGTTCTTGCCAGGTTTGGGTTCACGGGACAATTTTTACAGA
The DNA here is from genome assembly GCF_028390025.1 of Pseudophryne corroboree. Classification (NCBI taxonomy): domain Eukaryota; kingdom Metazoa; phylum Chordata; class Amphibia; order Anura; family Myobatrachidae; genus Pseudophryne; species Pseudophryne corroboree. The sequence continues at coordinate 1,179,491,191 of NC_086444.1, forward strand.
ATGTCCTACGCCTATATACGCACCCCTCAGCGCACGTTTTTAGTAATGGGTTTTTATCCGATTCTTTCCCCATCACCAACGGCACTCGTCAGGGATGTCCACTGTCACCATTAATTTTCATTTTAGCAATAGAACCTCTGGCAGAGAAAATTAGAGCGTCCACCCTAGTTAGCGGAGTTTCCATAGGTCCCACGCAACATAAGATTTGCCTGTTTGCAGATGATGTCCTGTTGTTTGTAACTAAGCCTGAATCTTCTCTCCCAGCTATCCACGATATCCTGCAGGACTACTCTAAAATCTCCTTTTATAAACTGAACACGGCTAAAACTGAGGCATTGGCATTTGACATTGAACCGATCCTACTCCAATCCCTACAATCTACATATCCCTACGCCTGGCAGGACTCTTCCCTCCAATACCTTGGGATCAAGATCCCTTCCAGTTCTCATTCCACGGTGGAGTGTAACTACCTTCCTCTCTTGGGCCACTTCCAAACCCTCACCAAACAGTGGACGAACTATGAAATCTCTTGGTTGGGGCGCCTTTCATCAATTAAAATGATGCTCCTCCCTAAAATTCTTTACCTGTTTAGAGCCATACCTTACTTAGTACCGCTTGCTCTCCTTAACAAATTCTATTCTGTCATGTCTACTTTTATTTGGAAGGGTAAAAAACCCAGGATAGCTAGAAACCGCTTGTTTAGATCCAAAGGTAGCGGGGGTCTTGCATTCCCTAACCTTGAACTCTATCAGCATGCATGTCTCCTTGATCAGTTGAAGGACTGGCTCCGGACTGAGTCCGTAAAACCCTGGGTAGATATTGAAAGACATATGTGCACAGGATTCCCTCTTCCAGATTTAATCTGGGTCAAACCCTTACATAGACCCCCCTCTACCAAACTTATGAGGAGTATAACTAATTCTCTTAAGGTCTGGGACAGATTGGTCACTAATCTGGGCGACTGCCCGCTGCCCTCTACGCACCTATCCATTTTGGCGATTTCCAAACTACTCCCAGACCTTCCATTGCGGAACTGGCGGGAGCTCGGGGTTCAGCTGGTCAAGGACTTGTATGATAAATCAGAGCTTAAAACCTTCCAACAGCTACAAACCCAATATTTGATACCGTCAAAGGACTTTTATAAATATCTACGTATCCGACACTGGATTAGGGCGAATATGCCTGATCCTCTCTCCTCCCCTACTCCCCCTCCATATATCTTGAGTAACTTTTCCTCCATACACCACAAAGGTGGTATATCTCAGTGGTATGTTACGCTCCTCTCCCCGCTCAATGATGTGAAACTACATATTCAAACACGGTGGGAATCAGAATTTAATATTCTTCTGACAGATCAGGAATGGGAAAATATTTTTATGAATATTTTTAAAATGTCTCGGTGCATTAATCACACTGAAATGATGTTCAAATTAATTCATGGCCTTTATCACACACCTGATAAACTACATAGGATCTGGCCAGATTCCTCTAAATTTTGTTGGAGGCAATGTGGATTAGAAGGTACTTTAATTCACACATTTTGGACATGCCCAGTTATTAGGCCATTGTGGATAGAGGTTTTTGGACTAATTGAAAAGGTCACAAAGGTGACCCTCCCCCACCGCCCTGAGATTGTTCTTTTGCATTACTTTCCTCCTTATGTACCCTCTGAATACTCTTATGTGATAGGCCATATTCTCATAGCTACCAGGGCCGCAATCGCTCAATATTGGAAAAGAACAGATCCACCACGCTTATCCAAAATTATAACATCAATACAGCGCAATTTCGAAATGGAAACTATGAGCATTAAATATTCCTTAGCTCCCCAATCCCCTCTATTGAAATGGCTACCGTGGTTTGATTACTATTCCTCCTGCACTACCCCCCGGAATGCCTTGCCTTGTAATGGGTGAATGTTTAGTTTCTTTTTATATATGTCTATATACTGTTTAGTCAAAAAGGTACAGAAGTATGCGCAGGTTCTCTACAGTTTCCCTGAAAGACTGATGGTCAGCATCTCCTCTATTCTGTGTTCCACTCTTTCTCTATCCCCTCTTTTCCTTATCTCCCCTATTTTTTCTTTATTTCTAACTTTCAAGTCTTTTAGTATTAGTATTATTACTTTACTACTATGTATTATGGTTTTCAGACATGCTGCTACTGTGTTATTGGCTTTTTTGTTTACATAACGTTGTGCATGTTCTGTATTGAAAATCTTCTCTAATAAAATTTCTTCAGTTAAAAAAAAAAAAAAAAAATACGAATGAATACACCATCGGTCAAAACGCGGCTGTTTAGATATGAATCTCGGTCATTTACTAACCATTCGTATTTGTAATGTCTACCGTGAAAATGCATTTGCGGCCGTGAAAAAATACATTTCGTAAAAAAGTCCTAAAAAAAACAGACCTGCTTTTGAGAAGCGTGTTTACATGTATAGTCAATTATCCATTACTCACACCTGAATGTTTGGCCCTATAAAAGGGTCCCAGGAACATTTTGAATATCTCTCACTCTGAAATGGCTGCTGTGGTGTGTGCAACAGATTTTTTGTTTGCTGGGGGATACCTGAGAGTGCTCCATGACTCTTCCAGAAATCTGGCCCAGGTAAGTGAACATGGTCAGCAGGTTGAACAGGTGCCGCGGAGGCTGCGCCAGCCACGTTTGTTTAGGGGACATTTAAACTTAAACGCATTGTCTGATGATAGGGTCATACAGATGTTTCCCCTAAAAACATCCAACATTTTCCGTCTGTATGACCTTGTCAAACTGGGACTATATCCTGAGACAGCACGCTCACGCTCTGTCTCAGGCTTGTACAAACTCCTGGCTGTGTTGCACTTTATGGCTACTGGCAGCTTCCAGGCTGTGACAGGCGACGATATTGGTATTTCCCAGCCAACCTTTTCTAAATTTTTGAAACAGGTGAGTTGAAAAATACATACACGTCTATGTCTAAGTGTTGCTTCTGGTAGGTCTTGGAACACAGTACTGTTTGTTCTTTATACTGGTGTGTTTTTTTATTTTTTTATTTGTATAAAAACATTGACACTCATTACCCTATTAAACCATACACACATAGCGTGTTTTACAATGTTTGACACGGACACAGGATTTTTTGTGAAGACAATAGTTAAATTTTTATTGTGTTACACAAATGTCATGTCAGAATCATTATTTTTTCTTTTGTGTGCTGGGTGCCGAGGTTTGAGCATGGTCGCTGGCCCGTGTTCTGGATGATCGTCGAACAGGGGAGGTAACTGGGGTCTGGCTAGGGGTAGTCGTTCCTGAGCTGGAGCTGAGATGTTGTGCTGACATCAGAGTGATGCTTTGGCTCAAGTTATGTATACTGGCATTCAGTTGATTATTACTGGCAGTGTGGCTGGCCACAATCCTAGACAAAGTCTCATTCACTACCTGATTGTGTTGGATCACTTGTATCAGGGCTTGTTGATGCCGCTGTTGCTCATCGATGATGCGCGTCAAATTTGCCAGCATTTGCGTGTTGTCTGCCCTGATTTGCTCCATCGATGTAGCAATTCTGCCTACCTGAACAATCAGTCTGCCCGAGTTCCGACTAATGCGCGGAAGATGATGGGGCAGACTGGCAAGGTGTTGTGTGTGTGTGTTCAGGCAGGCAGTGTTTTTGGACTGTTGTGTTGCCCAACTGGACCAAAAGTCTGCGGACATTTGTTGCTGGGGTGGAGTTGGTATCAATTGTGGACTTAAGGAGGCTTGGGGCATATCCTGCGGCTGGGTTGGCTGGGTAGGAACAACGGGCGTAAGTTGCAGTGTATAGGTTGCCTGTTGGTCTGGTTCCTGCTGGTCATCGTCTCCCGTGAAGGTTGGTTCTGTATGGGGTGGCCAACAGGCACTGTTTAGTTATAATTAAATATCTTTGCTTGTCCTAAACATTCCATACTTAATAATATTTATTTTAATTTTTTATTTGAGGTGTGTTTTTAAAAACTAGGAATCTTTCCTTTACAAACACATATGTGCCATAACAGGCGTGCGCAGAGACTGACTGGCGGGTTCCGCACCGAACTTCCCCCCCTCCACAGCATTATAGTCTTCTCTCACCTCCCCTGTCCTGGATATAGACTTCTCACCTGGACGGACCAGAGGAGCGCATCAGGTAAGCAGTCTACATCCCGGACAGGGGAGGTGTGAGAACACTATAATGCTGTGGAGGGGGGAGGGGGTTAAGTCCGGTGAGAAACCCGCTATTCATTTTCTGTGCACGTCTGTGGGTTCAATTTAGTAAGATGGGTGTTCTATTTAAAATGAGATGTGGCCCATAGCAACCAATAAGAATTTTTAAAACATTTATTTTGCACCTTCAAGAAGATAATACCTGGAATATGATTGGTTGCTACGGGAAACATGCCATCTCAAATTGAGCTCACATCATAGTAAATGTACTGTGTCTAAATGTTTGAATGTATTTCTTTTAAGATTTTACTCACCAGACAGCTGAGGTGATCGTGGCTCATCATTTCGGGGACTAGCCAAAATTGACTGTGGTGGCTGGGAAGACTGCCGAGATGCGCCGCCTGGGTGGTGAAGAAGGAGGCGCAGATTCCGACTCCACACGCCGTGTCTTACTAGGCCTCCTAGTTACAGTCACAGAACCCTGTGATGGCCGCCTTAGAGGAGGGCGGCTTGCAGAAGAAGAACCTATGTGAAAATAGCAACATTAATATTTTGTGGTTCTATGTGTTTGCAGAATATGTGACTACACTGATTTCTTACCTGCATTCCCAGCAGCTTCATCAGTTGGCTGTGGCCTGTCTGTGGCGCTTCTCTGGCGTACTGTTGAAAAATTGCAAAAAACATTATGACCATACTTCGAATACTCATTGTTATCTGAAAATCATTATTGTAATGTAAACATCTTGCACCTAATGTTAAGTTAACTATTTTATGTTTAAGCTATTCTGGATTAATTAATTGGGTGTGTATTGTTAAATTAAGATGATGTTGCACTAAATAATCCAGAAACATAGCTTAATTCGGCACAATATATTGCAGAGAATTATAATATTAAATTTCACACAAACAACATAAAAACCTTATAAAAAATGTCAAAATGTAATCTTTAAAAAAAAAAAAAAAACATGCCATTTGAAAAAACAGATAGGGACAAGCAAGATCTCTGATTATGTATTATAACTACACATACCAGCATGCACTGCAACAGATTTCACATTCACTAATAACAAAACTCGGGCAATGCATGATGGGACTTGTAGTTTTGAAACACATTTACAGCTACAGGTTGCACAGGCCTGCACGACATTACCAACACAATGTTAGCATATTTAAAAACACAGTAACAATTAGCAGCATTAACATTTTTAAAAAAACAAGAGCCAACAAATTTAAATTAAAACTCACCATCCTGCCTTGGACGGTCCGAATCCCGGACATGAGTCGCTGACACCACTTCTGCAGGAATAAGTGACCGCACAGGCTCCACCCAATCACGAAAAGTGGCACGGAAATGGTGTCCACCCCCGGTTTGGCGGGCTGATTTGGCCTCCTTGGCCATCTTGGCCTTGACACGGCGCTTGATGTCATAAAATCTTTTTCTACACGTGTCCTCAGTCCGCCTCACCACACCCTCACTATTGACTGCTGCAATAACTTTGCCCCACAGGACAGACTTCCTGCGTGAGGACACCTTGGCAGCATCCTGCCCAAACAATTGGCGATGATGCCTCATCAGCTCACGCACCAAAGCCATGTTTTCAGCATAGCTGAACTTCACATTGCGCCCAGTCTTGGTAGTGGTGCGTGGCTGCGGAGCCACAGCACCATCACTATCACTGGAGAACGCTGCAACAGGCACCCCCTCCTCCTCTTCACTCACCTCCTCCCTCTCACTAACCTCCTCCACCTCACTCACCTCCTCCCTCTCACTAACCTCCTCCACCTCACTCACCTCCTCCCTCTCACTAACCTCCTCCATCACACTGACCTCTGACTGAGACATAATCCCCACAAACTACACAAAACACTGAGAAAATAAAACAGAAAACACACTCCTCCACTACCACTACACACCACACACCCAACTCACACACACTCACTCACAAACACTGGCAATAGACTTGAAAAAAAAAACAAAGACAAAAAAGTATACAAACTTAGAAAAAACTACACAACAAGTATGACAAGACTACTTACACACACAGTACAGCACTCAACAATCGCAAAACTCCGCTCCAAATCCACCAAAAACTCCACCAAACTCACCAACTCCTAATACACCTTCCTCTCTCCTCTCCACTAGCTAAACCCACGAGGTGCGGACGGTTTGGGGCGTTTTTATAGTAATGTGCACAGACACTCCTCCATCACGAATACAACCAATCACGGACGAGTGACAAAAACGAAACTTAGGAAAAAAACGCGGCCGGAAACGGAAAAACACTGCCATAACAGACATGTGACGCAGTCGTAAAAAAACACTAAGAACACGGCCGCAAAACCACAAAATCGGCCGCATTACACATCAAAAAAATACGAATGACATCGACATCGGACAACACTAAAAATACAAATACGACAGCTTAGTAAATTAGTTGTAATCAATTCAAAAAGTTGCAGTTTTACACTTTCGATGTCATTCGTGATGATTCTCTCTCCAAATCGGTAACAATACGAATCTTAGTAAATTTACCCCATAGTTTCCAATAATTGTTGCTTCAAGCCAAGAGCCCTTGCCTTCAAGTGAACATGATGGTCCAGAGCAGAATATAGCAGGCATGGACCTAGGGCCATCCCAAGTCATGATCAGCCTGGGATCAGAATGAGGAGAAAAAGTAAGATCTATGTTAAGGCAGAACTCTGTATAACCATATTACAGGAGAATTCAGATGGAGAGGCTACACTGCTGCCAGGCCTGACCAAGTACACATCAGTGCCAAAGTCTGAGGGGAAGCGCTGTCCAGCTTGGAGCTGTCTGCTGGAGATCCCCAAAGTGTAAAGTGAGGCAGCGCATTATGAATATTACAAGATATGCCCATGGATGAGGTATTTGGCCTTGGCTATGCTGAGAAAGTGGTACAGGGCATGACGCTGTGATAGAACGCTCACTGCATGGCAGCCCAGAGTGAGCTTTTGATGACCTTGATGAATAAACTACCAGAGCGATAAGATTCAAGATGGCAGATCATCTGTTCACCCAAAAGAGGTGCACACTGACTGGCAACATCAATCTTAGACATTCAGTTGAATCAAGGAGTAGATGAGCTTCAGGTTCCGAGGCCGTTGTGTTCTCAAACACAAGGCCAGCTTTGTAACCTACAATGGAAGAAAGGCTAGGTTCCTGGCCAATATGGGTCTAATACTCCGAGTACTCCTGTTCTGACCTCACCAAAATCTTCCCTTTCACCTGATTAAAATTAGTGAGATAACATAACCACTCAATAATCCAATCAAGATGTGTAGTTCTGAAGAATGTTTTTTTTATTGTAGTAATAGGAAACATATGAAAATAATGGTAAAACTGTGAATACAAACAAACTGTAGAATGCAATTAGATATGCCTGTGGTTATAGTCATGAGGTTTCTGTACACATCTGGATTAGGCCCATATTTCAACAGTAAGGTCAATCTAGACCTACAATTGCTCTCTCCTCTAGGTGTTGCCTAAAGGTTCACTTTATATCACAAATTAATATGTCTTGTCATGTTCCTGCAGCTTGTAGATGGTGTTGTAGAGATCAACCTGTTATACAGGCTCCTATTCACATATGTAAGTAAAGCAAAAAAAAAAAAAAAGTCTGGAACAAACCATGATGTCATTTAAAGGGAGCAAATATATTTCTCTAACGTCCTAAGTGGATGCTGGGGACTCCGTAAGGACCATGGGGAATAGCGGCTCCGCAGGAGACTGGGCACATCTAAAGAAAGCTTTAGGACTATCTGGTGTGCACTGGCTCCTCCCCCTATGACCCTCCTCCAAGCCTCAGTTAGATCTCTGTGCCCGAACGAGAAGGGTGCACACTAGGGGCTCTCCTGAGCTTCTTAGTGAAAGTTTTAGATTAGGTTTTTTATTTTCAGTGAGACCTGCTGGCAACAGGCTCACTGCATCGAGGGACTAAGGGGAGAAGAAGCGAACTCACCTGCGTGCAGAGTGGATTGGGCTTCTTAGGCTACTGGACATTAGCTCCAGAGGGACGATCACAGGCCCAGCTTGGATGGGTCCCAGAGCCGCACCGCCGGCCCCCTTACAGAGCCAGAAGGCAGAAGAGGTCCTGTCTTCAACAAGGTAGCGCACAGCACTGCAGCTGTGCGCCATTGCTCTCAGCACACTTCACACTTTGGTCACTGAGGGTGCAGGGCGCTGTGGGGGGGCGCCCTGAGACGCAATAAAAACACCTTGGATGGCAAAAAAAATGCATCACATATAGCTCCTGGGCTATATGGATGCATTTAACCCCTGCCAGAATCCATAAAAAAGCAGGAGAAAAGTCTGCGAAAAAGGGGCGGAGCCTATCTCCTCAGCACACTGGCGCCATTTTCCCTCACAGCTCCGTTGGAGGGAAGCTCCCTGTCTCTCCCCTGCAGTCACTACACTACAGAAAGGGTTAAAAAAAGAGAGGGGGGCACTAAGTAGGCGCAGTATTAACTATACAGCAGCTATAAGGGGAAAAACACTTATATAAGGTTATCCCTGTATATATATATAGCGCTCTGGTGTGTGCTGGCAAACTCTCCCTCTGTCTCCCCAAAGGGCTAGTGGGGTCCTGTCCTCTATCAGAGCATTCCCTGTGTGTGTGCTGTATGTCGGTACTTTTGTGTCGACATGTATGAGGAGAAAAATGATGTGGAGACGGAGCAGATTGCCTGTAATAGTGATGTCACCCCCTAGGGGGTCGACACCTGAGTGGATGAACTGTTGGAAGGAATTACGTGACAGTGTCAGCTCTGTATAAAAGACAGTGGTTGACATGAGACAGCCGGCTACTCAGCTTGTGCCTGTCCAGATGTCTCATAGGCCGTCAGGGGCTCTAAAGCGCCCGTTACCTCAGATGGCAGATATAGACGCCGACACGGATACTGACTCCAGTGTCGACGGTGAAGAGACGAATGTGACTTCCAGTAGGGCCACACGTTACATGATTGAGGCAATGAAAAATGATTTACACATTTCTGATAATACGAGTACCACCAAAAAAGGGGTATTATGTTCTGTGAGGAAAAACTACCTGTAGTTTTCCTGAATCTGAGAAATTAAATGAGGTGTGTGATGATGCGTGGGTTTCCCCCGATAACAACGGATAATTTCTAAAATGTTATTGGCATTATATCCTTTCCCGCCAGAGGTTAGGGTGCGTTGGGAAACACCCCCTAGGGGGGATAAAGCGCTCACACGCTTGTAAGGGCTCTACCTTCGCCTGAGATGGCCGCCCTTAAGGATCCTGCTGATAGAAAGCAGGAGGGTATCCTAAAAGGTATTTACACACATACTGGTGTTATACTGCGACCAGCAATCGCCTCAGCCTGGATGTGCAGTGCTGGGTTGGCATGGTCGGATTCCCTGACTGAAAATATTGATACCCTAGATAGGGACAGTATATTTTTGCCTATAGAGCATTTAAAAGATGCATTTTTATATATGCGTGATGCACAGCGGAATATTTGCCGACTGGCATCAAGTCTAAGCGCGTTGTCCATTTCTACCAGTAGAGGGTTATGGACACGTCAGTGGTCAGGTGATGCGTATTCCAAACGGCATTTGGAAGTATTGCTTTATTAAGGGAGGAGTTATTTGGGGTCGGTCTTTCAGACCTGGTGGCCACGGCAACAGCTGGGAATTCCACGTTTGTACCCCAGGTCGCCTCTCAACATGAGAAGACGCCGTATTATCAGGCGCAGTCTTTTCGTGGACAAGCGGGCAAAAGGTTCCTCATTTCTGCCCCGTGACAGAGGGAGAGGAAAAAGGCTGCAGAAATCAGCCAGTTCCCAGGAACAGAAACCCTCTCCCGCCTCTGCCAAGCCCTCAGTATACGCTGGGGCTTTACAAGCAGAATCAGGCACGGTGGGGGGCCCGTCTCAATGAATTTCAGCGCGCAGTGGGCTCACTCGCAAGTAGACCCCTGGATCCTTCAGGTGATATCTCAGGGGTACAAATTAGAATTCGAGACGTCTCCCCCTCGCCGTTTCCTAAAGTCGGCTTTACCGATGTCTCCTTCTGACAGGGAGACAGTTTTGGAAGCCATTCACAAGCTGTATTCCCAGCAGGTGATAATCAAGATACCCCTCCTGCAACAGGGAACGGGGTATTATTCCACACTGTTGTGGTACCGAAGCCGGACGGCTCGGTGAGACCGATTCTAAATCTAAAATCTTTGAACACTTACGTACAGAGGTTCGAATTCAAGATTGAGTCAATCAGAGCAGTGATTGCGAACCTGGAAGAAGGGGACTACATGATGTCTCGGGACATCAAGGATGCTTACCTTCATGTCAAAATTTACCCTTCTCACCAAGGGTACCTCAGGTTTATGGTACAGAACTGTCACTATCAGTTCAGACGCTGCCGTATGGATGGTACACGGCACCCCGGGTCTTTACCAAGGTAATGGCCGAAATGATGATATTCCTTCGAAGGAAGTGAATTTTAGTTATCCCTTCCTTGGACAATTCCCTGATAAGGGTAAGATCCAGGGAACAGTTGGAGGTCGGTGTAGCACTATCTCAGGTAGTGTTGCGGCAGCACGATTGGATTCTCAATATTCCAAAATCGCACCTGGTTCCGACGACGTGTCTTCTGTTCCTAGGGAAGATCCTGGACACAGTCCAGAAAAAGGTGTTTCTCCCGGAGGAGAAAGCCAGGGAGTTATCCGAGCTAGTCAGGAACCTCCTAAAACCGAGCCAAGTCTCAGTGCATCAATGCACAAGGGTTCTGGGTAAAATGGTGGCTTCCTACGAAGCAATCCCATTCGGCAGATTCCACGCAAGAACTTTCCAGTGGGACCTGCTGGACAAATGGTCCGGATCGCATCTTCAGATGCATCAGCGGATAACCCTGTCACCAAGGACAAGGGTGTCCCTCCTGTGGTGGTTGCAGAGTGCTCATCTTCTAGAGGGCCGCAGATTAGGCATTCAGGACTGGGTCCTGGTGACCACTGATGCCAGCCTGCGAGGCTGGGGAGCAGTCACACAGGGAAGGAATATCCAGGGCTTATGGTCAAGCCTGGAGACATCACTTCACATAAATATCCTGAAGCTAAGGGACATTTACAATGCTCTAAGCTTAGCAAGACCTCTGCTTCAAGGTCAGCCGGTGTTGATCCAGTCGGACAACAACACGGCAGTCACCCACGTAAACAGACAGGGTGGCACAAGAAGCAGGAGGGCAATGGCAGAAGCTGCAAGGATTCTTCGCTGGGCGGAAAATCATGTGATAGCACTGTCAGCAGTATTCATTCCGGGAGTGGACAACTGGGAAGCAGACTTCCTCAGCACGACCTCCACCCGGGAGAGTGGGGACTTCACCCAGAAGTCTTCCACATGATTAAAAACTCGACAGGTATTGCGCCAGGTCCAGGGACCCTCAGGCAATAAGCTGTAGACGCTCTGGTAACACCGTGGGTGTACCAGTCAGGGTATGTGTTCCCTCCTCTGCCTCTCATACCCAAGGTACTGAGATTGATAAGATGGAGAGGAGTAAGCACTATATTCGTGGTTCCGGATTGGCCAAGAAGGACTTGGTAACCGGAACTTCAAGAGATGCTCACGGAGGATCCGTGGCCTCTACCTCTCTAAGAAGGGACCTGCTCCAGCAAGGACCCTGTCTGTTCCAAGACTTACCGCGGCTGCGTTTGACGGCATGGCGGTTGAATGCCGGATCCTGAAGGAAAAAAGGCATTCCGGATGAAGTCATCCCTATCCTGATCAAAGCCAGGAAGGATGTAGCCGCAAAAACATTATCACCGCAATTGGCGAAAATATGTTGCGTGGTGCGAGGCCAGTAAGGCCCGACGGAGGAAATTCAACTGGGTCGATTCCTACATTTCCTGCAAACAGGAGTGTCTATGGGCCTGAAATTGGGGTCCATTAAGGTTCAAATTTCGGCCCTGTCAATTTTCTTCCAAAAAGAACTAGCTTCAGTCCCTGAAGTTCAGACGTTTGTAAAAGGGGTACTGCATATACAGCCTCCTTTTGTGCCTCCAGTGGCACTTTGGGATCTCAATGTAGTTTTGGGATCCAAAAGTCACATTGGTTTGAACCACTTAAATCTGTGGAGTTAAAATATCTCACATGGAAAGTGGTCATGCTGTTGACCCTGGCCTGGGCCAGGCGCATGTCAGAATTGGCGGCTTTATCCTGAAAAAGCCCTTATCTGATTTTCCATTCGGACAGGGCGGAATTGAGGACTCGTCCTCAGTTTCTCCCCAAGGTGGTTTCAGCGTCTCACCTGAACCAACCTATTGGTGGTGCCTGCGGCTACTAGGGACTTGGAGGCCTCCAAGTTGCTAGACGTTGTCAGTGCCCTGAAAATATATGTTTCCAGGACGGCTGGAGTCAGGAAATCTGACTCGCTGTTTATCCTGTGTGCACCCAACAAGCTGGGTGCTCCTGCTTCTAAGCAGACTATTGCTCGTTGGATTTGTAGTACAATTCAGCTTGCACATTCTGTGGCAGGCCTGCCACAGCCAAAAATCTGTAAATGCCCACTCCACAAGGAAGGTGGGCTCATCTTGGGCGGCTGCCCGAGGGGTCTCGGCTTTACAACTTTGCCGAGCAGCTACTTGGTCAGGAGCAAATACGTTTGTAAAATTCTACAAAATTGATATCCTGGCTGAGGAGGACCTGGAGTTCTCTCATTTGGTGCTGCAGAGTCATCCGCACTCTCCCGCCCGTTTGGGAGCTTTGGTATAATTCCCATGGTCCTTACGGAGTCCCCAGCATCCACTTAGGACGTTAGAGAAAATAAGAATTTACTTACCGATAATTCTATTTCTCATAGTCCGTAGTGGATGCTGGGCGCCCATCCCAAGTGCGGATTGTCTGCAATACTTGTACATAGTTATTGTTACAAAAATCGGGTTATTATTGTTGTGAGCCATCTTTCAGAGGCTCCTCTGTTATCTTGCTGTTAACTGGGTTCAGATCACAGGTTATACGGTGTGATTGGTGTGGCTGGTCTTACCCGGGATTCAAAATCCTTCCTTATTGTGTACGCTCGTCCGGGCACAGTATCCTAACTGAGGCTTGGAGGAGGGTCATAGGGGGAGGAGCCAGTGCACACCAGATAGTCCTAAAGCTAAAGCCGCTATTCCCCATGGTCCTTACGGAGTCCCCAGCATCCACTACGGACTATGAGAAATAGAATTATCGGTAAGTAAATTCTTATTTTTTTTCTGTGCAGGGTAAATACTGGCTGCTTTTGCATGTGGCCCACAAATGTTAGACAGCTTTATTCTTACCCTGCAATTTAGATTTGAGTTTGAACACTCCCCACCCAAATCTAAATCTCTCTGCACATGTTACATCTGCCCCACCTGCAGTGCACATGGTTTTGCCAAGTTGCTTGCTTTTTTGCTTTGCTTGCAAATCCGAATCGGGCCCTATGTTTTTATATTATAAATGCTAAGTTTAATTATGACCCTTTAATTTTAAGGGTCATCATTCTGAATAGGTACTGTGGTCTGCACCAATTTACTAAGCACTGAAAACCTTCGCTGTTTGGATGCATTCCTACGGTAAATTTATTTCCTATCATTGTGATATACTGCAATAGAACCCTACATGTTCTAGGGCCATAGTGAGGTGGATCTTAAATAATCTAATTATTCCTTTTTCCTGATCATCCCCTCTACCTCCTAATCATAGGGACCGTATGAAATTGATGATTTGTTGATTTATAAATCTACTACCGCACTCCAAAGGGTTTGTTGTTTCTTTTTGTGAGTGTTGTGACCTGCACTTTGTGCAGTTACTGAGGCGGCCACTCTCAGCCATCCTGGAGGTCACGGGTCAGTTGCCTGGATTCAGCACCCCCCACTCCATCCCTTTATACTGGTGTTTTCTATAATGCTGTCCCCTTTCACATCCCCTGATAACCATCACCCAGGTGACCAGCTGTTTCCTTCCCACAGATTCTTCACGAGACACCTGGGTGTATGTCCTTAAAAGGGATTCTTATCTCCTATCTGTATCCTGTCCCTTATATACTGCTGGGTCACAGCTGATTGCATCCCCATCTCGCTGTCCAAGTGTATCGCTGGTTCCTTACAGTTCCCACACACCACCCCCTGTAGCTGGTATGTATGTTATGACATCTGTAACATACAAATTTCATGTGATCGTTCCGTCATTGCTGATTAGTTACACATGCTCATAAACTCACTCTTGTGGTGTCCTTGAGTTTACACCATAGATAATCATTATAACTCACCTGTATTTAATTCAATGCCTGAAATGCATTAAGTGACTACTATTCTATATCACGTGTTTACCTAAAAAGTGGGCGTGGTTTTACATTCATTGGAATATTGTCATTTCTTGCAAATCTTTCAATTTAAAGCTTGGTTCAAATCAGGGCTTCAGTATGATTTACCGACGGACACAATACCGACGGTCATATTCCCGACAGCCATTGGCCTACAGTTAAAATACCGACCTTCGGTATGCCGACATGTTCAAAATGCCAACATAGAATATCGACATTTGAAATGCCGGCATGTCAAAATACCAACATGCGTTTTTCTGGGGGGGTTTTGGTGTCAATGTTGACATACAGATGTGTCCACATACATCTTTGCTATATCCCGCCATGTATGGAACAGTTTTGCATGCCATAGACTCAGAGATTAAGCCATGTCTTGTGATTTTTCTTAATTTGCTTCTTTAATATGTTACTTTATAGTTATACATGTTCTATCATGGCAAACAATAATTTTAAAATCTATCCACTTGTTACTCGTGAAAAACAGCTTAGCCGTGTTTTGCATGTTGTGCCATATTTAGCAAAACAGCAAAGATGTAAGTGGACACATCTGTAGGTCAACATGTACAACATGCCTCGCTGTACACTATAATAATGCCCATCCGGGTCCACTGGTATGGTAAAGTATGAACAAGTCTGTTTTGGGCCAAAAAATCCTTACAAACGCACGTCGGCAATTCAAATGTCGGTATTCTGGCTATGTTACCATTTTGAACATGTCGACACAATGAATGTTGGTATTTTGACCGTGTTGGTATTTTGACTGGAGGCCAATGGCTGTTGTGTGTCTGTTGGTAAATCAACTGCTACCCCAAATCAGAGATACTAGACTTGAAAAAACAAACTGGTGTTTTACTTGAGGTTTACTGTATGTCAAAGTGTTCTTATGGCAAATCCCTGAAGATTCTACATGATGAAGGTGAAACGTCATCCGTCGCCTTTGGCAAAACTAATGAATTTAAAAAGTTTTCATGTGTCCAGTAAATGTTTTGTTCAATATAAAGATTAGATGCATGAGCAGAATTCTAAAACTATTAAAGATTCACCAGACCTAAAGAGAACGAGTATCCAGCTTCAGCCAATCAGATTCTAACTATCATTTTATAGCTGGTACTGGAGAAACGATAGCTAGAATTTGATTGCAACTTTGATAAATTCATGGAGAAGATACTAGACTGCCACCGAAGACAGGAGGCTCCTCCTCGGCGACAGCTGGGGGCTGCACGGTAATGTCACAGAGCATCACCCCGTCTCTCGGGTCACTCTCCCCTGGTAGAGTGATACTTGCGTGTGGTCCACACCCCTCTAGTAACACCAGTGGTGGAGATCAACGCCCTACTAATATATAAACATTGCATTATTATTCTATAGTGGTGTAAAATATGCAAATCACCATAAAGCATTTAGAGCAATTCACATTGTCAGATAAACAGAAAAGATATCGCAGGCATATCTGCTTATACATGATAGCTACCAAGTCGTTCATAAATTGAATACATATATGTATAGCTGTTTATTGTCCATCTTACCATATGGAGGATACTTGGAGTCAAATCATCTCTCAGCTTACGTGTATCAAGAGGAAATCATTATACTATAAGGACTGAGTTTAATGCCTTCTGATTCATCAGACTCTGATTACTGATGCAGTAAAACTAGCCAGTTCCGCTTCTTATAACATTGACTTCAGGCACAATGTATTATAATAACAGAAGAAGAAAGCAGCGCAATAGTGCGACAGGTGCTGGCAGATGAAAGTAAAGTGATCGCTAATGCTTTACACATTGCAGGGACGGAAATCATATCAGCGGCCCTGTTGGTAGACGGCGTCTTGTTGCAGCAATAAGAAATTATAATTAATAAATGGGACCCTTTATTTTGAAAGTATTACATATTTGTTACTATTCTGTTTAAAATATGGGAGCCTTCCCCGACAACTGGGGTCACAGCGAGGGGCGTGTGACCGGTACTGCTGCCTGGTGTTACCCGTGCCTTGCTTGTGGGCTGCTTGGGGAAGTGCAAATTAATAAATTAGGGTCTTCATTTCTCAACAGAAATGTAAAAAATAAGGGTAAAAATTTACCACACTAAATAGAGATTTCTATCTATAACAGATGTAGTGCATCTTTCTCACTGATAGTAGGGTGGTACAGGTTGAGTATCCATTATCCGAAATGCTTGGGACCAGAGGTATTTTGGATATTGGATTTTTCCGTATTTTGGAATAATTGCATACCATAGTGAGATATCATGGCGATGGGACCTAAGTCTAAGCACAGAATGCATTTATGTTTCATATACACCTTATACACACAGCCTGAAGTTCATTTTAGCCAATATTTTTATTATCTTTGTGCATTAAACAAAGTGTGTGTATATTCACACAATTAATTTGTTTCATACACACCTTATACACACAGCCTGAAGGTCATTTAATACAATATTTTTAAGAACTTTGTGTATTAAACAAAGTTTGTGTACACTAAGCCATCAGAAAACAAAGGTTTCACTATCTCAGTCTCACTCAAAAAATTCCGTATTTCGGAATATTTGGATATGGGATACTCAACCTGTAATATAATATATAGGGGCTCATTCATCAATGAGTGATAAAACTTGTGATTGATAAAACTTGTTGCTTGTGATAAATAGAGATGTGCGCCAGACCATTTTTTGCTGGATTTGGCTATGATTCGTTGCTTGGATTTGCCAAACCGCCGTGATTGGTTATGGATGTGGATTTTTTTTTACAAATTGACAAACACCGTTAAAATCACATTATTTGGGCCTTTTTTGGTTCCTGGAGTATTATTAACCTTAATTCCCAGCAATTTCCAGTCAATTTTGACCAGCCCAAAGCTCACAATATTGTTTTCACCAATACGGAGCAAAGGCTGCAGAGAGCTGTCTGGTTACTAAGTGACAGAGCAGTGGCACAAACATACTGCAGCATTTCTATGAAACGCTGCCACAGTGTATTGGGGTAAAGTGCACCAAACAGTACAAACAATAGATTTTTTTTTTTTTTTTTTTTTTTTACTTGCAGCTCGGTTCCAACTGCATGGCTCACAGGACTTATAGATGCATGTGAACAAAGTACACCAAACAGTACAAACAATAGATATTTTTAAATATTTGTATTTTTCCATTTGTAAACTTGTAGCTCAGTTCAAACTTCGTGGATCACAGGGCTTATAGATGCACGTGAACAAAGTGCACTAGAGTAAAGCGCAACAAACAGTACATATATAACTATACAGGTGTTTCTTTATTTTTAAAACTTGCAACTCGGTTCAGACTGTGTGGATCACAGGGATTATAGATGCACATGAACAAAGTGCACCAACCAGTACAAACAATATATACACAGTAGTTCCACAGTACAGAACCAGCACATCCACTTTTTGCAAATAGAATTTTTTTTAATCAAAATGAGCAATATTAAAAAGACATAGATATGCAATCAAGTGCATAAAAATTACCAGAGATATGGCAAAAAAAAAAAACCATGTAAAGTCCCACAGCCATATGGGATACCTCACAGCCATAAATGCCATAACAGGGTCGTCAAAGCATAACAATCCAGCATGCCTCCAGTATCAAGTTAGTGGGTCAACAGCTGTTTCGGTACTCAAAAGGCACCTTCATCATTGACCGGAAAAAAACTCACTAGAGTAAAGTGCACCAACCAGTACAAACAATAGATATACATATATATATTTTTTATTTTTTAAACTTGCTGCTCAGTTTAAGCTGCGTGGATCACAGAGCTTAAAGATGCACTTGAACAAAGTTCACTAGAGTAAAGCACACCAGCCAGTACAAACAATAGAGAGTACAGCGCAGCATACAGCAGCGTGCCCCATATAAACAGTCACTTTACATAGCACAGCCACTTGTGATTCCAGAGTCTCAGTACAGCCACTACAGCAGAGTATAGCACAGCTTTCACCAGCGTGCCCCCTATACACAGTCACAGCATAGCCACTTGTGAGACCATAGTCTCAGTACAACCACTACAGCAGAGTATAGCTCAGCTTTCAGCAGCTTGCAGCATGCCCCCTATACACAGTCACAGCACAGCCACTTGTAGACCGGAGTCTCAGTACAGCCTCTACAGCAGAGTACAGCGCAGCTTTTAGCAGCGTGCCCCCTGTACACAGTCACATCACAGCCACTTGTGAGACCAGAGTCTTAGTACAGCCAATACAGCAGAGTATAGCGCAGCTTTCAGCAGCATGCTCCTTCTACACAGTCACAGCACAGCCACTTTTGAGACCGGAGTCTCCGTACAGCCTCTACAGCAGAGTACAGCGCAGCTTTCAGCAACATGCGTTAGTGTGAAATGGCACAGAATTGTGGCTGTGGCGCCTTCTATACAATCCAAGTCTGGGAGGATGACGTTCAGCCTCGACGTGGTATCTGAGTCTAGCAGGAACACCCGATTTGGATCCAAACTGTTTGGAGCAGTGCGGATTCCAAGAAATCCGGACCGCTCATCTGTAATGATTAATGGTGCTCCAGCCAATCCGTTCCTGACTGTCTTGTGTACAGCTCCTGTCATGTGTTGACAGTTAAGAGCTGATTGGCTGGAGCACTATTTATCATACATAACAAGTTTTATCATTCACAACCAGTTTTATCACTCGTTGATAAATGGGCCCCATAATACAATATAGTCATGTACAGATACTGTATATTGGGCAATACATCACTTTATATGACACTAGAAGGTTTTTCTCCGGCAGGGTACACAGGTTATCCACAGGATAACATTGGGATATGATGAAGCGACAGCGGATTTGCCCCAATCGGTCAAAGCTTTCGGCCTCCCAGCATGCAACGGGCTCGTCCATATATCCCCACCTCCGGGCTCAGTCAAATCAGTTTTTTGTTTGGTGCAGCAGGAGCCGGACCATGGTCAGAGGCTGCTGGTTTTTAGCAGCCTTAAGCTTTCTTATTTTATTTTTATAGTCTTACTATTTTTTCTTGAGTGATCTTTCTAAAAAGTGTCTTATAAGTACCTTAGAAAGAGTCGCTCCAACAACTCTCCACGGGTCTCGACAATGCTTACCCACGAGTACAGTGCTGTTTCGGCGGACGTCTGTGTCGGATATACTAGCAGGTTCAGCAGACGTTACCAGGGTGTGGCCGGAGCACGGGGAGAAGGTAAGGCATCGGTTCCACTTAGAAGGGGAATACGGACACAGCTGCACTGTTTTGGGAGGAGACTACCAAACAGTCGCCGACGTGGCTCCCACCTCGGGTGCACCAGCGCTAGGCCTTAGGGATCAGAGGCTCCAGGAATAGTATGAGGCCACGATCCCTAGGGTTGATGTCAGCAGTGGGGAGTCAGACGCTCTCCTGGTCGCCCCTCCCCCCGGTTTATGACCAGTTTCCTCCGAGTCTCCCACCTTGAACTGTTTCCCGCTTTCGTCTCAGATGCTGTACACGAAGGGGACCAAGTCACAGCATAGGTGGCTGTGTGACGGGTGCGTCTGTGTTCACTGAGCATCTGTGTTCACTATAGGTTCATGGAGCGGTAGTGTACACTAGTAGCGTCTGGATCCACTCAGCGTTCACAAACGTATTGATAGGTCCTGGAAGCGAGGTAAGTCTCCCTGTATCCCACTCTACTGAGTACGGGTAATACAGCACTAAGTCTCTCTCTACCTTTTTGAGTACGAATAGTTAGATAAGTGCCTATTGTTTATGAGTCTGTATACTATTACTGTTGTTTCTTTCACTATGTGTCTGAATACGGTAGATCTGTTTAAACATGATTCAGTAATATGTTCTCCTACATACTTGAAATGTAGTTGTAGTTGATGATGTGCTCATATTGCTTATTATACTAATGTGTAACATGTGACTGACTGCTAGTGTGATTGCTGACTTTACTATATATTATGTCAGTTTTTTCTAATCCTATCCTCAATGCTGGTGCATGGGTAGGGTCGGATTGTAGGTCACTTTAAAAAGCTTAAAGTGATTACAGTCACAAATTGTGTAGTACACTGTGGAAGCGTTGATAAATTTATTATGTCTAAGAGCGGCAAAGGTGAGGAAGATACACTCACAGCAACACCAACACTCATATCATGTTTGTCTTGCAAAGCTGTGTTAACCTCTCAGGATCTGGTTCAGGATGGTTTGTGTGCAAATTGTATTAGCTTTCACCAGGGTCTCTTGAAAAATACAAGGCAGATTCAGGTGCAGGTTGATCCACCTTGGACATTATCCAGTATAGCTGAATGGATAATTTCTCCAACTCCTGTACCAGGGATAGGTTACATGATTAACCCTTACATGCAGCTTCCCACCTGCGGTTTATCACTTCCAGCAGCAGCCTCTAAAAAGAAACAGGCTGATAAGCCAGCGGTAAGTAAATCTTCATCCTCACAGGCTACACATGTTTCAGATGAGGATTCATCGGAGGATGAAAGCTCAATAAATTCTACTTCGGCATACGAAGAGGAGGAGGAAGGTCTCAGCTCAGTGGATATAGCTGAGTTAAGGAAAGCAATGAAAGCCATTCTATCCTTAGCGGATTCAGCAGAGCCTTTGTTGAAAACCAAGGCACCTGTGTTTAAACATCCCAAAACAGTTAAAGCTGAGTTTCCAGGGTCAGATCAGCTGACGGAAATCATGGAAGAGGCTTGGGCTACGCCCAATAAGAAGTTTAGAATTCCTAAGAAATGGAATTCCAATTATCCTCTTCCAGCTGGGGATTGTTTAAAAAGGGAGGTGGCTCCTAAAGTAGATATGTATGTGATTCGATTAGTGCGAAAATCTACATTACCTTTGCCTTCAACATCATTAAATGATGTCACAGATAGGAGAGTGGATGGTTTTTAAAAAAAACATTTTTTCCCTGTCTGGGGCAGTCATAAGGCCAGCCATGGCTTCAGCTTGGATGGCAAAGGCAATGGCTGCCTGGGCTGATGCATTGGAGGGAGATTTTTCAATCGCATCTAGAGCAAAAATCCCATATAGCACATATAAAACAGGCTGCGATGTTCTTGGAAGAAGCAGCATTGGATATGGGTACTATTGACTCCAGGGCATCAGCTTCAACAATAGCTGCTCGCAGAGCAGTTTGGCTGCGTACGTGGAAAGCTGATTCAGAATTTAAGAACGTTTTGGAATCTTTGCCTTTTTCTGGAGATATTCTTTTTGGTAAAGAATTGACAGATATTTTGGAAGGTAAAGTTTCCTTCCACATACAATTTCAAACCTAAAGTTCAGGCTTTTCGTCCCTTTCGGTCTCAAGGAAAAGCTAAAGTAAAAAGTGATGGCAGGCAGTCCTAATACAACAAGTCTGGTAAGACTAAAAAGCATTAGACTAACAGAGGACCGGTTGGTAAAACAGATAATAAGCCATCAGCCTGATGGTGCGGGCCTCCACCTGGGGGATCCCAGGCTGGGGGGCCAACTTCTTCAGTTTGCACAGATCTGGCAGCAGTCTACAACAGATGTCTGGGTGCAGGAAGCGGTATGTCTAGGTTATGCTTTTGCCTTCAAGAAGCACCCTCCTCGAAGTTTTTATTTTTTGTACTAGCCCATCTCGGGTAGAGACGAAGGCCACGGCTTTGCAAGAGGCAGTTCAGAAATTGCTTCAGTCAGGAGTAGTCATTCCAGTTCCTCCTGCGCAACGAGGACAGGGTTTTTACTCCAACCTGTTTCTAGTTCAGAAACCAAATGGGTCATTTCGGCCCATTCTCAATCTCAAAGTGCTGAACAAGTACATTTGGTTACCTCAGTTTCATATGGAGACTTTACGTTCCATCATTTTGGCCATTGAGCCAGGGGATTATATGGTATCCCTGGATATACAGGATGCTAACCTACATGTTCTTATAGCACTGCCCCATCAGTGCTTTCTCAAGTTCGCTATCCTCCAACAGCATTTTCAGTTCCAGGCCCTACTTTTTGGGTTAGCCACTGCCCCCAGGGTATTTACCAAGATTATGGTGGTAATGGCATCTTATCTCCGCCAGCAGGGGATAAGAATTTTTCCATACCTCGATGATCTTCTAATCCTGGCACAGTCACAGGAATTGCTCCTATGTCATCTGCAACAGACAATAACATGTCTGCAAAGGCACGGGTTGCTCATAAATTGGGCAAAATAGTCTCTGGTTCCGTCACAATGGATGACTCACTTGGGGGCTGTACTGGATTCAAGTCTTCAGAGAGTAATTTTACCTCTGAACAAGATATCCAAGGTTCAGACAAAAGGTATCCATTTACGCAGCAATGCGTGTGATGGGATTGATGCTGTCAACATTCGACATGGAGTATGCACAGTTCCACTCGAGGCCTCTGCAGCATCTGATTCTTGCCAAATGGAATGGATTGCATCAGACGATAAAAATGCAGACTATGGTTCTTACGATAGAAGTAAGGAGGTCGTTAGCCTGGTGGCTACAGACATCCCATCTGGACAAAGGGAGACCCTTGTGGATATCAGATTGGGAAATTCTGACAACGAATGCCAGTCTCCAGAGCTGGGGAGCAGTGTCAGGAAGGTTGTGTTTTCAGGGGGAATGGACCAAGGAAGAAGGTTGCCTGCCAATAAATATATTGGAACTTCGGGCCATATACATGGCACTGATTCAGGCAAAGGACATTCTTTAGGGAAAACCAGTTCAGATCCACTAGGACAATGAGACGGCAGTAGCATCAACCATCAGGGAGGAACTCGCAGCTGAAAAACAATGAAGGCGGTAAGTCATATACTAAAGTGGGCAGAACTTCATCATCCAGCCTTGTCCGCAGTGTTCGTTCCGGGAGTCCTAAACTGGGAAGCAGATTTTCTCAGTCGACATGCCATTCAGGCAAGCGAATGGGCTCTACACCCGGAGGTCTTCCAGACTCTAGTAGACAAGTGGGGGTTGCCAGAGATAAATCTCATGGCGTCCCGTCAGAACAATAAAGTTCTCGCATACGGGTCAAGAACAAAGGATCCCAGAGCGATCTTTGTGGATGCCCTGTCGGTGAGATGGGACTTTCGTCTGGCTTATATGTTTCCTCCAGTCACCCTAATACCCAGGGTGGTGAGGAAGATAAAGCAAGGAAAGAGTACCGTGATACTAATAACTCCGGCTTGGCCCAGAAGACATTGGTACACAGATCTGCAGAGAATGTCGATGGATGCTCCACTTCGGCTCCCGCAACGTCCAGATCTACTGATGCAGGGTCCTTGTTATCACAGACATCTGGATCGACTGTCTTTGACGGCGTGGCTCTGGAAACCTCTTTCCTGAAGTCAAGAGGATTCTCACAACAGGTAATTCAAACAATGCTCAGAGCAAGGAAACCTTCCTAAGTTCGCATTTATCACCGAATATGGCAAACCTATATTCATTAGTGCAGTGAACAGAAAATGGACCCTAAGTCTTTCAGAGTCTCCAGGGTCATAGCATTCCTTCAGGCAGGAATGGATAAAGGTTTGAAGGTGGATTTCTTGAGAGTGCAAGTGTCAGCATTGACTGTATGGTTCCAAAATAAAATTGTCAACTTACAGGATGTGCGTACTTTTTTCCAGGGAATGCTGCGCATTCAACCCTACTTTTGTTACGCCTACAGTGTCCTGGGACTTAAATTTAGTCCTAAAGGCCGTTCAAGTTGCCCCATTTGAACCACTTAATAAAGTGGATCTTAAATGGTTGACAGCTAAAATTCTCTTTCTACTGGCTATGGCGTCAGCTAGGAGAGTGTCAGATTTAGGGGCATTGTCATGTCGTTCCCCATTTCTGATTTTTTTATCCAGATAAAGCAGTACTTATAACTAGATCTGGGTATCTTCCCAAAGTGGTGTCTAAATTCCACCTTAATGAAGAAATTGTAGTCCCAGCTTTCCAGGTACCGGGACTTTCTGCGGGAGATGCTTCGCTGGACATGGTCCGTGCCTTAAGGATCTACGTGGATCGTACCAGTGCCATCAGAAAGACAGATTCTCTCTTCATTCTCTATGGATTTCACAAGAGAGGATGGCCTGCTGATAAGCAGACACTGGCAAGGTGGCTTCGAATGACGATTTCAGAAGCATATTCTCAAGCTGATCTCCCTGTTCCGGCTAATGTCTCTGCTCACTCTACTCGTAAGGTAGGTCCATCATGGGCAGCACAGCGGGGTGCTTCCGCTCAACAGATATGTAAGGCAACCACATGGTCTTCCATTAACACATTCATTAGACATTATGCCATGGATACCTTTGCCTCTCATGACGCGGAATTCGGGCGAAGGATTCTCCTGTCCAATCAGGAGCGTCCCCAGCACTAAATTGCTTTGGGAAATCCCATTGTTATCCTGTGGATAACATGTGGACCCTGCCGGAGAAATATACGTTATGGTAAGAACTAACCGTTGATAACAGTAATTCTCCTAAGTCCACAGGTTCCACAGGGATCCCACCCTGACGCACCTGATTTGAGGATCCTTTTACTCACTAACCTCTTCCTTCTTGTACGGAAGGGGGTGCATGTGTGTTCTTCTCGCCTGATTAGGGCTATCTATGATGCTCCTGCCTTGAGCTTTGTGAATACAACTGATTTGACTGAGCCAGAAGGCAGGGATATATGGACGGGCCCGTTGCATGCTGGAAGGTCGAAAAGCTTTGACCGATTGGTGCAAATCCGCTGTCGCTTTATCATATCCCATTGTTATCCTGTGGAACCTGTGGACTTAGGAGAAATACCGTTATCAACGGTAAGTTCTTACCATAACGCATAGGTCTGCAAACTCGGTCCTCATTACCGCACACAGTGCATGTTTTGCAGGTAACCCAGCAGGTGCACAGGTGTATTAATTACTCACAGATGCATTTTAAAAGGTCTGCAGGTGGAGTTAATTATTTTACTTGTGATTCTGTGAGGAGACCTGCAAAACATGCACTGTGTGGGGTAATGAGGACCGAGTTTGCAGACCAATGCCATAACGTATATATTGCTTATATGTAAACACATTTTATAATACTTTACATGGACGCTAAACCCCAGAACATGTCTGTTATGTACAGTGTATGGGCCTCAGTACTCCAGTCCTGTCCATGTCATGTTTACAGGATTTTCTCACATAGTGAGAATGACTGTGCATCCAAGATATAGAACAGGCATTCCCAACCACGGTCCTCAAGGCACACTAACCGTGCAGGTTTTAGTGATATCCAGGCTTGAACACAGGTGACTTAATTAGTAGCTCAGTTATTTTGATTTAACCATCTGTGCTGCAGCCTGGATATCACTAAAACCTGCACTGTTGGTGTGCCTTGAGGACCGTAGTTGGGAATGCCTGATATAGAATGAGATGATTGTTCCGTGCAGTTCATCAATACCAAAAAATAGGGACAGTTCTTACAAGGCCAGTACCTTCTCCAAATAGTAAGGACTGTCAGTGATTCATACTTGCCCACTCTCCCGGAAAGGCCGGGAGGCTCCCGAAATTAGGGTGGCACTCCCGGCACCCCGGGGAAGGGGGCAAGTCTCCCGCATCCCGCTTGCCCCCCCGCCGCACCACGCTCTCCTCCCGCTGCTCCCCACGCCCCCCACCACTTTCAGCCCGTTTAACAGAAAAAAGGGGCGGGGCGATGATGTGATCGCGCTAATTCGCGTCATCGTAGCCCTGCCCCCTGCCCTGCAATACCGATATTGTGGGCATTACAGAGCAGGGGCGTGGCTATTATGCAAACTCATCACCACACCCCCGTACCGCCTCCTCCACGCCCCCTCTTGTGTGACCCCACTTGTGTGACCAAAGTAGGTAAGTATGCAGTGATTGCTGATGGAACCGTTTATGCCACAGGGGACACTGCGCCTGATTCAGAGCGAACAGTCAGACTCTGGGAAATGAAGACACCAGCTAATTAGGACAGAGCTGGGGGGAGATTAGGCTTTTTAATGGTTCTGGTTCCTGTTCGTATTTTTATAAGAGAATTCCTTAGTGAGTGTCATCTCGCAGGTGTCAATAGTGACACGAAATATATGTATATAAATAATATATAGAATAATTTATACATACACTGAAAAAATCTATTAATATTATTTTCCACCCTAACCTGGCGATGACTGACATCAGTGTACAGTATCTCCGGCATTTACTATCCAACCCCGATCTCTTTATGTTTCCACCACTAAGTTATGAATAGGAAATCTGCGTTCTATGTATTTGTCTAATCTTCTTTTATGAATTAAGTTCCATCCATTTAAAATCTGCCTGTTAAACAGACAACAATAATGGGATTAAGTCACCCATGATAGACGTGAATGATAATAGCAGCACACTGTATTATTATCTCATCCCATCCATCCATCTCACAGATGAGTCCATTCAGGTCTCTCCCTTTAGGAAGACGGCTGTGGATGGTAACACCGTACTGTGTGGAACAAAATGAAGAACATCGTGTAACAACAAAACACTTGTCAAGTAACTCATTAGACAGGATATATGGGCATATTTCTCCTGGGTGTGACGGAGTTATTGAAAGAATGTCATGTAGCACATAGCTGCCTCTCCGCCCTCTGTCTCCTTTGATCTTTACAAGATCCCACCCTTCTCTGCAGCTGTAGCTGAAGGTCGCTCGGCCTTGTGCTAGAAACGTCACTTCTATAATGGGCCTGATGGGAAACCACGTAAGAACAGATTTGTACCACTATAGAGGCCTCATATTTATGCGTCTGGCACCTAAAATCTTCTATAATGCGAGCAGCAAGTCTTCTGTATGATGTGTTGTGTCCATGGTCACCATGGTCTATAAATATCATTATTCATTTACAACCCAAGGGCCTAATTATTAAGTAATTCCGTGCTTGTCCCAGTGCGCCGGAGCCTGATACATACTTACTGGGTCCAGCAGTGCTGGTCCTCCTGGGGTCCACTGCGGCACCATGGTAAGAGGTCTTTTCCCCGTCTGAAGAGGGGGCTGCCAGCAGATTACTCCTGGCTGATGGTATCTCCTCCTAGTTGCTGGAGAGCTGCTCTGGTTGCAGGTGGCCGAGTTCCTGTAAGGAACAGCGCTCGTCCCCTGCTTGAAATTGAAAGAGAATGTCATGCAAAATACACCATCATGTTTGGTTTACATTTTAACCCCGTCCTGCTGCTCAGTGCCAGAGTATACGTGTCATACCTGTACCCCAGTGTCTGCGCCGGCTACAGTTCCTGGAGTAATTCTCAGTGTTCTGATCTGGTCTGTATGATGATTCTCCTAGCATGTTCCCTTGGTACTGCTCCTAGTGACCTTTTGGGTATTTCATTGACCTGATTCTGAGCATCCCACGAT
This sequence comes from Pseudophryne corroboree, assembly GCF_028390025.1. Taxonomy (NCBI): domain Eukaryota; kingdom Metazoa; phylum Chordata; class Amphibia; order Anura; family Myobatrachidae; genus Pseudophryne; species Pseudophryne corroboree. The sequence goes on from NC_086444.1 coordinate 1,179,518,943, forward strand.
ACTCCAACGTCCGCTTGATTCTGACTTGCTTCTGTCGACTACGCTCCAGTACACCCCACTCTGACCAGTCTCACTACCTGAATCCAGTTCCATCAGTGTCCACCAACCCTATACATAGGAACCCAGTCAGAGGGCCGTGACCAGCGTATCGGGTGCAGTGAAACCTAAACCCCCTTGCAGGGGTCCTTGGTAAAGACCACTGATACATTAGACTCCATGCCTCTCTTCTGGGACCAGACAATCCTAATCGTATGCATGAAGCAGTGGATGCTGGGGCTTTGGTACCTAGCGTTTCCCTATAGAAGCATATGGGCTTCTTTACACATCCCCTGCGGCTGCCCGCAGCACTCTGCACGAGCGCAGATGGACTCCTGGGTCAGAAACCTGGAAGTCCAGTGACTGGCGCTGACCGCAAAGAACAGCTCTTATCGGAAGAGCTGTGGTACTAATCGAATATGTTAGTACATATGTGATTAGTAACAATGCATGTGTGGCAGGATGTATCGTGGATGCTTAGTACATCTTGCCCAATATGTGCCAGCCCTAGCAGATGCTATCCCCAAAGTTTTCTCTGGGGACGGAATGTAACAAGTTCCTTGAAGTGCAGCTTTATGATCTTGCAGGCGTGGTCTAACTCCATCTTCAGGCTGTTACCTTCAATGGCCAGCTCTTCCAGGGACGGATCTGGTGGAGATTCTGATTCACATGGCCAAGGTATGAGGAAGGTCTGGTTCCCCTTATTACTGTGGTCCCTGGACTTCTACTCAACATCTAACACCAAAACTGGGAAAAGCCGTTGCTCCTGGTTCTGGAGCCTAAAGCTTCACTTACCTATGACTATATTTGCCTAATGTGCCTTTCACCTCCAATGAAGCCACAGGTGCTGTTCTAATTAGCTATCACTTCATAGGGGCTCCTCTGTTCCTCTCGTAGCCCTGGCCTGAAAACCAGGATGAGAAGCGGTGTGGGAGAACCAATCAAGAGACTGCAGCTTTTAATTGGTCCTCCAGCCTGCAACAGTCTTTCCATCACCATTTAAATATGGATTATTGATTTATTGGTTGCCCCAGGGCTCCTGCGGTGGGAAGGGGGTATGTTAGCAGAATATTTATGTAAGAGATAGTAAAGCAGTAATACAGCATCCCAGGGTCTCTCCATGTTGTGATGTTAAGAGGTGACTATGAAGGAAACTGGGAAGTCATCTTATGAAATGGCTTTATTGGAAATCTAATGCAGACTGGATAGCGAAGACTTGGCCCTACTTGGGAATGGTGCTATCTCCTATATATTAGCCCAGATCTGTGACTCTGTGCCTGTGTGTCTAATGCTGGGCGAAGTCAACTGCATCTGCAGGGAGACACACCATGCCCTGTCCCAGCGGCAGAGTCAGGTACAACCGTACAAGATGCCCAGTGACACTACCTACAGTATAGGGAGGTGACCATGGCCAGCGGTAGCAGCAGACACCGCTCCGGCCAACAGCAGCAGGGAGGGGAACACAGGCTATATTGAGGGTACATGGAAGCAGCAGGTGGACGCCCGCCACACCTCGCCCCGTTAGACACCATGCTTGACACCTTACACCCACACCCCACGCCAGGGACCCCATCCTCATGCTCCCCCATATCACTACCTGCCGCATACAGCCAGTGGGGTGTCATGCTGGGCGGCAGGCAGCGAAGAACATGTTCAGCGGGACCACACACTCACCAGTCCCCATTGCTGCTCTGACGGAGCTCCCTCCGACTGCAACCTTGGGTCGCACCATGCTCCTCTCCGGCCTGGCGGCTGACAGCTAGACTTCAGGGCTGGGGACACGAGCGCTTGATTCGGATTCAAATCACCTGACGCAGGCACACAGTGTGGTGGCATGCCATCCTTCACAAGGGGCAGACCAAGTGCAGCGGAATGGGGACTGGACGGGACAATGGTCCCGGCACATTGCTGCATAGCCTGACTTCCCTCCCTCTGCATCCAACTCATTATGTCACGGCAGCAGGCAGGGAGTTAGCGCACACCAGTTACCACATATGCTACAGTCACAAAGACGTGAAGCGCACCTCCCACATCAGCCACCCCCCCCACACCTGAGCCCCCACCACCGAACCCTCTTCTCCTTCACACGCAGGGACACTCCACCCACCCCTTCCTTAACCACAAAATGCACGCACCCTCCCCCGCCCCCTGCACACGCAAAACCCCAACCCATTCAGTGCAAACCCCCACCCAAACCCAACGCCTCATGAACCCCTAACCCTCACACCACAGCAACGAACACAACCCTCGCACACCCACAGCCCCACCGGACAACGAACCCCACTTGCCACGACAACACACCCGCCTGTGCAACACAGGCCCCCCACCCCACAAGGCCATCCCCCAACCAAGCTAGCCCCATACCTGGCACCCACCTTCCACAAATACACCACCCCTCCACCACCCCCTGCACCTCAACACAACCTTCCCCATCAGCCTACCCCACTCCCCCCCTCTCCTGCACACACCACCACCCCCAATACCCGACCCCATCCACCCATCCACCCCATGTGAACCTGCTCCACACATGGCACCTTCCGACACCCTCTCCCGCCCCCCTGGCCCCCACACCCACAACTCCACCAAGCGCAACACCTCCTGTCCCCTCCCCTATCCCTCACCCCTAGGCCGAAGCGTATACAGTCACCGGCCTCCATCCACGGACTTGCCCACGACGGTGTGAAGAGCGCCCGTAGGGCGCGATGAATCACCTAGTTAGCTAAAAAGAGACAACCTCGGTTCATAAGTATGAAAGCTAAACTCTGCTATTGGCTAAAGATGACAGGTGACGTTGCCCATAAAAACCAATCAGGTTCCAGCCACCAACGTATACAGGGGGTCATTCCGAGTTGATCGCTCGCTAGCTACTTTTAGCAGCCGTGCAAATGCATAGTCGCCGCCCACGGGGGAGTGTATTTTCGCTTTGCAAGTGTGCGAATGCCTGTGCAGCCGAGTGGTACAAAAATATTTTGTGGAAAACAAGACCAGCCCTGCAGTTACTTATCCTGTGCGAGGATTGCAGAGACAAAGGTTCCGGAAATGACGTCAGACACCCGCCCTGCAAACGCCTGGACACGCCTGCGTTTTCCCAAACACTCCCAGAAAACGGTTAGTTGACACCTATAAACTCCCACTTCCTGTCAATCTCCTTGCGATCAGCTGTGCGAATGGAATCTTCGCTAGATGCAGTGCACAGCAGCGATGCCCTTTGTGCCCGTACCATGCTTGTGCGCATTGCAGCGCATTACGCATGCGCAGTTTTGCCATCTTTTTACCTGAACGATGTGCTGCGAAAATCGGCAGCGAGCGATCAACTCGGAATGACCCCTAGGGGTATATTTACTAAGGTCCCGATTTTGACCGAGATGCCGTTTTTTCATCAAAGTGTCATCTCAGTAATTTACTAAGCAATAATCACGGCAGTGATGAGGGCCTTCGTAATTTTTTGGAAGTCCAACAAAAAAAATACGAATGAATACACCATCGGTCAAAACGCGGCTGTTTAAGTATGAATCTCGGTAATTTACTAAGAAGTGCAAAGCAAAAAAAAAAAAAACACTGCCGTGAAAAATTACAACTCGTAAAAAAGTGCTAAAAAAAACCAGACCTGTTTTTTTAATCCGTGATTGTATAGGCATGCAGGGATCCATGAGATCCGTGCATGTATATCAGTGGGAAGGGGTGGGAAAGTAGTTATTTTCTTTAAAAAAATTGCGTGTGGTCCCCCCTCCTAAGCATAACCAGCCTCGGGCTCTTTGAGCCGATCCTGGTTGCAGAAATATGGGGGGAAAAATGACAGGGGTTCCCCCATATTTAAGCAACCAGCATCGGGCTCTGCGCCTGGTCCTGGTTCCAAAAATACGGGGGACAAAAAGAGTGGGGGTCCCCCGTATTTTTAAAACCAGCACCGGGCTCCACTAGCTGGACAGATAATGCCACAGCCGGGGGTCACTTTTATATAGTGCCCTGCGGCCGTGGCATCAAAAATCCAACTAGTCACCCCTGGCCGGGGTACCCTGGGGGAGTGGGGACCCCTTCAATCAAGGGGTCCCCCCCCCCAGCCACCCAAGGGCCAGGGGTGAAGCCCGAGGCTGTCCCCCCCATCCAATTGGCTGCGGATGGGGGGCTGATAGCCTTTTGTGAAAATGAAAAGATATTGTTTTTAGTAGCAGTACTACAAGGCCCAGCAAGCCTCCCCCGCATGCTGGTACTTGGAGAACCACAAGTACCAGCATGCGGCGGAAAAACGGGTCCGCTGGTACCTGTAGTACTACTACTAAAAAAATACCCAAAAAAAGACAATACACACACACCTTGAAAGTAAAGTTTTATTACATGCATCCACACAAACATACATACATACTTACCTTATGTTCACACGAGGGTCGGTCCTCTTCTCCAGTAGAATCCATGGGGTACCTGTTGAATAAGTTCTACTCACCAGATCCAGGGTACCAGGCTCCTCGGATAATCCTTTTGTAATCCACGTACTTGATTAAAAAAAAAAAACGGAGAGCCGAGCCACGCACTGAAAGGGGACCCATGTTTTCACATGGGTCCCCTTTCCCCGAATGCCAGAAACCCACTCTGACTGATGTCTAAGTGGGTTTCTTCAGCCAATCAGGGAGCGCCACGTTGTAGCACCCTCCTGATCGGCTGTGTGCTCCTGTACTGACAGACAGGCAGCACGCGGCAGTGTTACAATGTAGCGCCTATGCGCTCCATTGTAACCAATGGTGGGAACTTTGTGGTCAGCGGTGAGGTCACTTTCGGTCAACCGCTGACTACAAAGTTCCCACCATTGGTTACAATGGAGCGCATAGGCGCTACATTGTAACACTGCCGTGTGCCGCCTGTCAGACAGTACAGGAGCACACAGCCGATCAGGAGGGTGCTACAACGTGGTGCTCCCTGATTGGCTGAAGAAACCCACTTAGACATCAGTCAGAGTGGGTTTCTGGCATTCGGGGAAAGGGGACCCATGTGAAAACATGGGTCCCCTTTCAGTGCGTGGCTCGGCTCTCCGTTTTTTTTTTTTAATCAAGTACGTGGATTACAAAAGGATTATCCGAGGAGCCTGGTACCCTGGATCTGGTGAGTAGAATTTATTCAACAGGTACCCCATGGATTCTACTGGAGAAGAGGACCGACCCTCGTGTGAACATAAGGTAAGTATGTATGTATGTTTGTGTGGATGCATGTAATAAAACTTTACTTTCAAGGTGTGTGTGTATTGTCTTTTTTTGGGTATTTTTTTAGTAGTAGTACTACAGGTACCAGCGGGCCCGTTTTTCCGCCGCGTGCTGGTACTTGTGGTTCTCCAAGTACCAGCATGCGGGGAGGCTTGCTGGGCCTTGTAGTACTGCTACTAAAAACAATATCTTTTCATTTTCACAAAAGGCTATCAGCCCCCCATCCGCAGCCAATTGGATGGGGGGGACAGCCTCGGGCTTCACCCCTGGCCCTTGGGTGGCTGGGGGGGGGACCCCTTGATTGAAGGGGTCCCCACTCCCCCAGGGTACCCCGGCCAGGGGTGACTAGTTGGATTTTTGATGCCACGGCCGCAGGGCACTATATAAAAGTGACCCCCGGCTGTGGCATTATCTGTCCAGCTAGTGGAGCCCGGTGCTGGTTTTAAAAATACGGGGGACCCCTACTCTTTTTGTCCCCCGTATTTTTGGAACCAGTACCAGGCGCAGAGCCCGATGCTGGTTGCTTAAATATGGGGGAACCCCTGTCATTTTTTTCCCCATATTTCTGCAACCAGGGTCGGCTCAAAGAGCCCGAGGCTGGTTATGCTTAGGAGGGGGGACCCCACGCATTTTTTTTTCTCCGTTTTACAGTGTTTATTAAAAAAAAAAAAAAAAAAAATGAACCCCAGCACGGATCACACAGATCCGGCCGAGATTCATTGTGATAAAGTCGGCAGTGTTTTGCTAATCACTGCCGTAAAAAACGGGAAAAAAACACGAATGACATCGACATCGGAACAAATGAAAAATCCGAATACGACAGCTTAGTAAATTAGGCGTAATAAATTCAAAAAGTTGCAGTTTTACACTTTCGATGTCATTCGTGATTGAACTTTGACCTATTTCCGAAAATTACGAATGTTAGTAAATATACCCCCTAGAGTTTACTTGTTAAATAAGGATTGATGTATGAGTTTTACCATCGTATTCCTAAATCAAAACAGAAAGGAGAAGTTTAAAATTCAAAGGAAAAAATCAGTATTGTTAAAACATAATTCCAACTTAACTCTCTGAGCATACCAGGACAGATCTATCTATCAAGCAACATCTATCCAGGTGATTTTCCCCTACCTGCTGTGGACAAACATCTGCCCGGTTACAAGGGACATTTTGTTCCTCATATGATTTCAAAATATATGAGGCATAATTAGTTTTGTTTCTGCTGTGGGACAGGAAAAACCCCCAGACTCTTGTGAAATAATTTTCTCCTCCGGGCCACTAATAAAAAAACGAGAAATATGCGTCAAGAGTACGTTGTTTTTAGGATTTTTTTTAGGTGTTTATTTCAAGTTTAAAAGGGCACAAATAATTGTCTTACATATCTCTTATGTCATAGCATACCTCTGAGTCAGTGATCCTCATTTTCACACATAAGAAAAGCTGAAATAGTGGAGAAGTAATATCCTAGATTCAGTAGTATATTTAAAAAATATCATTTATATACAGATATGTAGGATCCGGCACTCAACTACATCCAAAATAGTCAACGGCGCTGGTGCCCTCCAAAAGTAATGTACAGCACAGTCAGCAGAAGCAGCACTCAAAGGGTCTCTGAGGAAAGATTAATATCTGAAACATCAGACTGTACACATGGAGGCTGCTGCATCATTTATTTACGGCTGAAAAGACCCTTTCAGTGCTGACTGTGCTGTCATTTACATTAAAAAAAAACAGGGAAACGGCTGCGCAGTGTATCAGGGAAAAAATGAAAAAAGCTGACGTTTTGTTTAAAAATTAACACAATTTATTAACCATGAATACTGAATAAAAATATGCTTTTCATAAAACTAGTAATTTAAAAGTTAGTAGTATGTATAACTGTATAATGAAACACACCTTGATGAATATAGGTATCGTAGGAAATTTAGGAGCAGCTTATATAAGGAGACTTGTTGAAGATCCGTAATTACTCACAAGGTTTTCACTTGTGGATTCATTTGTATAGATGATAAATGAAAAACGGTCCCAAATAGTGCACAATGTGCCCGTCACAAAGCTGTGTTGCTGTAATGTATACCTCTCCTGTGGGCTGGTCCGAGACCGGGCGTCCCCGGTTCTTGATCCTGCGTTGCCCACTCGTGCTATGCAGCAAGGAGATGGTAAAAGCCGCCGGGCTGATGTAGTACGTGAGACGGATGTAGCTGATAGGAGCCGCGTGCTGGTGTGTGCGGCTTGCGGGAACCGAAGTGCCGGTATGAAAGTCCGTTGGATCTTGGCAGAGAGCTGCTGGTGTAGATACCTGGATCAAGGTGGATGATGAGGCGGGGTCTACTTTACTGGAGCATTAGGAGTAGAGATGAGCGGGTTCGGTTCCTCGGAATCCGAACCCGCCCGAACTTCATGTTTTTTTTCACGGGTCCGAGCGACTCGGATCTTCCCGCCTTGCTCGGTTAACCCGAGCGCGCCCGAACGTCATCATGACGCTGTCGGATTCTCGCGAGGCTCGGATTCTATCGCGAGACTCGGATTCTATATAAGGAGCCGCGCGTCGCCGCCATTTTCACTCGTGCATTGAGATTGATAGGGAGAGGACGTGTCTGGCGTCCTCTCCATTAGAATAGAGATAGATTAGATAGAGAGAGAGAGATTGTGCAGAGTCGCAGACAGAGTTAGTTTACCACAGTCAGTGACCAGTGCAGTTGCTAGTTAACTTTTATTTAATATAATATATCCGTTCACTTCTCTCTGCTATATCCGTTCTCTGCCTGAAAAAAAAAACGATACACAGCACAGTCAGTCACACAGTGTGACTCAGTCTGTGTGCACTCAGCTCAGCCCAGTGTGCTGCACAGTCATCAATGTATAAATTAAAAGCTTATAATTAATTGTGGGGGAGACTGGGGAGCACTGCAGGTTGTTAGCAGGAGCCAGGAGTACAATTATATTAATTAACAGTGCACACTTTTGCTGCAGGAGTGGTGACCAGTGCCTGACCACCAGTATAGTATTGTTGTATACTACTAATATCTCTTTAAATATCAACCAGTCTATATTAGCAGCAGACACAGTACAGTGCGGTAGTTCACGGCTGTGGCTACCTCTGTGTCGGCACACGGCAGGCAGTCCGTCCGACCAGAATTGTATTATTTATTATTATATACCTACCACCTAACCGTGGTTTTTTTTTCATTCTTTATACCGTCATAGTGTCATCCTAATTGTTACGAGTATACTACTATCTCTTTATCAACCAGTGTACAGTGCGGTAGTTCACGGCTGTGGCTACCTCTGTGTCGGCACACGGCAGGCAGTCCGTCCGACCAGAATTGTATTATTTATTATTATATACCTACCACCTAACCGTGGTTTTTTTTTCATTCTTTATACCGTCATAGTGTCATCCTAATTGTTACGAGTATACTACTATCTCTTTATCAACCAGTGTACAGTGCGGTAGTTCACGGCTGTGGCTACCTCTGTGTCGGCACACGGCAGGCAGTCCGTCCGACCAGAATTGTATTATTTATTATTATATACCTACCACCTAACCGTGGTTTTTTTTTTCATTCTTTATACCGTCATAGTGTCATCCTAATTGTTACGAGTATACTACTATCTCTTTATCAACCAGTGTACAGTGCGGTAGTTCACGGCTGTGGCTACCTCTGTGTCGGCACACGGCAGGCAGTCCGTCCGACCAGAATTGTATTATTTATTATTATATACCTACCACCTAACCGTGGTTTTTTTTTCATTCTTTATACCGTCATAGTGTCATCCTAATTGTTACGAGTATACTACTATCTCTTTATCAACCAGTGTACAGTGCGGTAGTTCACGGCTGTGGCTACCTCTGTGTCGGCACACGGCAGGCAGTCCGTCCGACCAGAATTGTATTATTTATTATTATATACCTACCACCTAACCGTGGTTTTTTTTTCATTCTTTATACCGTCATAGTGTCATCCTAATTGTTACGAGTATACTACTATCTCTTTATCAACCAGTGTACAGTGCGGTAGTTCACGGCTGTGGCTACCTCTGTGTCGGCACACGGCAGGCAGTCCGTCCGACCAGAATTGTATTATTTATTATTATATACCTACCACCTAACCGTGGTTTTTTTTTCATTCTTTATACCGTCATAGTGTCATCCTAATTGTTACGAGTATACTACTATCTCTTTATCAACCAGTGTACAGTGCGGTAGTTCACGGCTGTGGCTACCTCTGTGTCGGCACACGGCAGGCAGTCCGTCCGACCAGAATTGTATTATTTATTATTATATACCTACCACCTAACCGTGGTTTTTTTTTTCATTCTTTATACCGTCATAGTGTCATCCTAATTGTTACGAGTATACTACTATCTCTTTATCAACCAGTGTACAGTGCGGTAGTTCACGGCTGTGGCTACCTCTGTGTCGGCACACGGCAGGCAGTCCGTCCGACCAGAATTGTATTATTTATTATTATATACCTACCACCTAACCGTGGTTTTTTTTTCATTCTTTATACCGTCATAGTGTCATCCTAATTGTTACGAGTATACTACTATCTCTTTATCAACCAGTGTACAGTGCGGTAGTTCACGGCTGTGGCTACCTCTGTGTCGGCAGTCGGCAGGCAGTCCGTCCATCCATAATTGTATTATTATTATAATATATACCACCTAACCGTGGTTTTTTTATACCACCTAACCGTGGCAGTCCGTCCATAATTGTATACTAGTATCCAATCCATCCATCTCCATTGTTTACCTGAGGTGCCTTTTAGTTCTGCCTATAAAATATGGAGAACAAAAAAGTTGAGGTTCCAAAATTAGGGAAAGATCAAGATCCACTTCCACCTCGTGCTGAAGCTGCTGCCACTAGTCATGGCCGAGACGATGAAATGCCAGCAACGTCGTCTGCCAAGGCCGATGCCCAATGTCATAGTACAGAGCATGTCAAATCCAAAACACCAAATATCAGAAAAAAAAGGACTCCAAAACCTAAAATAAAATTGTCGGAGGAGAAGCGTAAACTTGCCAATATGCCATTTACCACACGGAGTGGCAAGGAACGGCTGAGGCCCTGGCCTATGTTCATGGCTAGTGGTTCAGCTTCACATGAGGATGGAAGCACTCAGCCTCTCGCTAGAAAACTGAAAAGACTCAAGCTGGCAAAAGCACCGCAAAGAACTGTGCGTTCTTTGAAATCCCAAATCCACAAGGAGAGTCCAATTGTGTCGTTTGCGATGCCTGACCTTCCCAACACTGGACGTGAAGAGCATGCGCCTTCCACTATTTGCATGCCCCCTGCAAGTGCTGGAAGGAGCACCCGCAGTCCAGTTCCTGATAGTCAGATTGAAGATGTCAGTGTTGAAGTACACCAGGATGAGGAGGATATGGGTGTTGCTGGCGCTGGGGAGGAAATTGACCAGGAGGATTCTGATGGTGAGGTGGTTTGTTTAAGTCAGGCACCCGGGGAGACACCTGTTGTCCGTGGGAGGAATATGGCCGTTGACATGCCAGGTGAAAATACCAAAAAAATCAGCTCTTCGGTGTGGAGGTATTTCACCACAAATGCGGACAACAGGTGTCAAGCCGTGTGTTCCCTTTGTCAAGCTGTAATAAGTAGGGGTAAGGACGTTAACCACCTCGGAACATCCTCCCTTATACGTCACCTGCAGCGCATTCATAATAAGTCAGTGACAAGTTCAAAAACTTTGGGTGACAGCGGAAGCAGTCCACTGACCAGTAAATCCCTTCCTCTTGTAACCAAGCTCACGCAAACCACCCCACCAACTCCCTCAGTGTCAATTTCCTCCTTCCCCAGGAATGCCAATAGTCCTGCAGGCCATGTCACTGGCAAGTCTGACGAGTCCTCTCCTGCCTGGGATTCCTCCGATGCATCCTTGCGTGTAACGCCTACTGCTGCTGGCACTGCTGTTGTTGCCGCTGGGAGTCGATGGTCATCCCAGAGGGGAAGTCGTAAGCCCACTTGTACTACTTCCAGTAAGCAATTGACTGTTCAACAGTCCTTTGCGAGGAAGATGAAATATCACAGCAGTCATCCTACTGCAAAGCGGATAACTGAGGCCTTGGCATCCTGGGTGGTGAGAAACGTGGTTCCGGTATCCATCATTACTGCAGAGCCAACTAGAGACTTGTTGGAGGTACTGTGTCCCCGGTACCAAATACCATCTAGGTTCCATTTCTCTAGGCAGGCGATACCGAAAATGTACACAGACCTCAGAAAAAGAGTCACCAGTGTCCTAAAAAATGCAGCTGTACCCAATGTCCACTTAACCACGGACATGTGGACAAGTGGAGCAGGGCAGGGTCAGGACTATATGACTGTGACAGCCCACTGGGTAGATGTATGGACTCCCGCCGCAAGAACAGCAGCGGCGGCACCAGTAGCAGCATCTCGCAAACGCCAACTCTTTCCTAGGCAGGCTACGCTTTGTATCACCGCTTTCCAGAATACGCACACAGCTGAAAACCTCTTACGGCAACTGAGGAAGATCATCGCGGAATGGCTTACCCCAATTGGACTCTCCTGTGGATTTGTGGCATCGGACAACGCCAGCAATATTGTGTGTGCATTAAATCTGGGCCAATTCCAGCACGTCCCATGTTTTGCACATACCTTGAATTTGGTGGTGCAGAATTTTTTAAAAAACGACAGGGCCGTGCAAGAGATGCTGTCGGTGGCCAGAAGAATTGCGGGACACTTTCGGCGTACAGGCACCACGTACAGAAAACTGGAGCACCACCAAAAACTACTGAACCTGCCCTGCCATCATCTGAAGCAAGAAGTGGTAACGAGGTGGAATTCAACCCTCTATATGCTTCAGAGGTTGGAGGAGCAGCAAAAGGCCATTCAAGCCTATACAATTGAGCACGATATAGTAGGTGGAATGCACCTGTCTCAAGTGCAGTGGAGAATGATTTCAACGTTGTGCAAGGTTCTGATGCCCTTTGAACTTGCCACACGTGAAGTCAGTTCAGACACTGCCAGCCTGAGTCAGGTCATTCCCCTCATCAGGCTTTTGCAGAAGAAGCTGGAGGCATTGAAGGAGGAGCTAACACGGAGCGATTCCGCTAGGCATGTGGGACTTGTGGATGCAGCCCTTAATTCGCTTAACAAGGATTCACGGGTGGTCAATCTGTTGAAATCAGAGCACTACATTTTGGCCACCGTGCTCGATCCTAGATTTAAAGCCTACCTTGGATCTCTCTTTCCGGCAGACACAGGTCTGCTGGGGTTGAAAGACCTGCTGGTGACAAAATTGTCAAGTCAAGCGGAACGCGACCTGTCAACATCTCCTCCTTCACATTCTCCCGCAACTGGGGGTGCGAGGAAAAGGCTCAGAATTCCGAGCCCACCCGCTGGCGGTGATGCAGGGCAGTCTGGAGCGACTGCTGATGCTGACATCTGGTCCGGACTGAAGGACCTGACAACGATTACGGACATGTCGTCTACTGTCACTGCATATGATTCTCTCAACATTGATAGAATGGTGGAGGATTATATGAGTGACCGCATCCAAGTAGGCACGTCACACAGTCCGTACTTATACTGGCAGGAAAAAGAGGCAATTTGGAGGCCCTTGCACAAACTGGCTTTATTCTACCTAAGTTGCCCTCCCACAAGTGTGTACTCCGAAAGAGTGTTTAGTGCCGCCGCTCACCTTGTCAGCAATCGGCGTACGAGGTTACATCCAGAAAATGTGGAGAAGATGATGTTCATTAAAATGAATTATAATCAATTCCTCCGCGGAGACATTGACCAGCAGCAATTGCCTCCACAAAGTACACAGGGAGCTGAGATGGTGGATTCCAGTGGGGACGAATTGATAATCTGTGAGGAGGGGGATGTACACGGTGATATATCGGAGGGTGAAGATGAGGTGGACATCTTGCCTCTGTAGAGCCAGTTTGTGCAAGGAGAGATTAATTGCTTCTTTTTTGGGGGGGGTCCAAACCAACCCGTCATATCAGTCACAGTCGTGTGGCAGACCCTGTCACTGAAATGATGGGTTGGTTAAAGTGTGCATGTCCTGTTTTGTTTATACAACATAAGGGTGGGTGGGAGGGCCCAAGGATAATTCCATCTTGCACCTCTTTTTTCTTTTCTTTTTCTTTGCATCATGTGCTGATTGGGGTGGGTTTTTTGGAAGGGACACCCTGCGTGACACTGCAGTGCCACTCCTAGATGGGCCCGGTGTTTGTGTCGGCCACTAGGGTCGCTAATCTTACTCACACAGCTACCTCATTGCGCCTCTTTTTTTCTTTGCGTCATGTGCTGTTTGGGGAGGGTTTTTTGGAAGGGACATCCTGCGTGACACTGCAGTGCCACTCCTAGATGTGCCCGGTGTTTGTGTCGGCCACTAGGGTCGCTAATCTTACTCACACAGTCAGCTACCTCATTGCGCCTCTTTTTTTCTTTGCGTCATGTGCTGTTTGGGGAGGGTTTTTTGGAAGGGCCATCCTGCGTGACACTGCAGTGCCACTCCTAGATGGGCCCGGTGTTTGTGTCGGCCACTAGGGTCGCTAATCTTACTCACACAGCTACCTCATTGCGCCTCTTTTTTTCTTTGCGTCATGTGCTGTTTGGGGAGGGTTTTTTGGAAGGGACATCCTGCGTGACACTGCAGTGCCACTCCTAGATGGGCCCGGTGTTTGTGTCGGCCACTAGGGTCGCTTATCTTACTCACACAGCGACCTCGGTGCAAATTTTAGGACTAAAAATAATATTGTGAGGTGTGAGGTATTCAGAATAGACTGAAAATGAGTGTAAATTATGGTTTTTGAGGTTAATAATACTTTGGGATCAAAATGACCCCCAAATTCTATGATTTAAGCTGTTTTTTAGTGTTTTTTGAAAAAAACACCCGAATCCAAAACACACCCGAATCCGACAAAAAAAATTCGGTGAGGTTTTGCCAAAACGCGTTCGAACCCAAAACACGGCCGCGGAACCGAACCCAAAACCAAAACACAAAACCCGAAAAATTTCAGGCGCTCATCTCTAATTAGGAGTACTCAGAGAGTGCAGAGTTTTGCTGATAGTTATACTAGTGACCACCAGTTTTATTTATTATTTAATATAATCCGTTCTCTGCCTGAAAAAAAACGATACACAGTCACATACCATATCTGTGCTCAGCCTCAGTGTGCTGCATGATAATATCATCTATGTATATCTGACTGTGCTGAGTAGTGCTCACTGCTCACACAGCTTAATTGTGGGGGAGACTGGGGAGCAGTTATAGCAGGAGTACATATTTAACAGTGCACACTTTTGCTGCCAGAGTGCCAGTGTGACTGACCAGCAGTGACCACCAGTATATTGTCTGCCTGAAAAAGTTAAACACTCGTGTGGTGTTTTTTTTTTTTATTCTATAAACGCATTCTGCTGACAGTGTCCAGCAGGTCCGTCATTCATTATATTTCTATCTTCTTCATACTAGTAGTTTAGGAGTCTGCAGTGCTGACAGTGTCCAGCAGGTCCGTCATTATATAATATATACCTGTCCTGCAGTAGTGATATATATATATTTTTTATATCATTATCATCCAGTCTATACTAGCAGACGCAGTACGGTAGTCCACGGCTGTAGCTACCTCTGTGTCGGCAGTCGCTCGTCCATAATTGTATACCTACCTGTGGTGGTTTTTTTTTTTTCTATCTTCTTCATACTAGTAGTTTAGGAGTCTGCAGTGCTGACAGTGTCCAGCAGGTCCGTCATTATATAATATATACCTGTCCTGCAGTAGTGATATATATATATTTTTTATATCATTATCATCCAGTCTATACTAGCAGATGCAGTACGGTAGTCCACGGCTGTAGCTACCTCTGTGTCGGCACTGGCAGTCGCTCGTCCATAATTGTATACCTACCTGTGGTGGTTTTTTTTTTTCTATCTTCTTCATACTAGTAGTTTAGGAGTCTGCAGTGCTGACAGTGTCCAGCAGGTCCGTCATTATATAATATATACCTGTCCTGCAGTAGTGATATATATATATTTTTTATATCATTATCATCCAGTCTATACTAGCAGACGCAGTACGGTAGTCCACGGCTGTAGCTACCTCTGTGTCGGCACTGGCAGTCGCTCGTCCATAATTGTATACCTACCTGTGGTGGTTTTTTTTTTTTCTATCTTCTTCATACTAGTAGTTTAGGAGTCTGCAGTGCTGACAGTGTCCAGCAGGTCCGTCATTATACAATATATACCTGTCCTGCAGTAGTGATATATATATATTTTTTATATCATTATCATCCAGTCTATACTAGCAGACGCAGTACGGTAGTCCACGGCTGTAGCTACCTCTGTGTCGGCAGTCGCTCGTCATCCATAAGTATACTAGTATCCATCCATCTCCATTGTTTACCTGAGGTGCCTTTTAGTTGTGCCTATTAAAATATGGAGAACAAAAATGTTGAGGTTCCAAAAATAGGGAAAGATTAAGATCCACTTCCACCTCGTGCTGAAGCTGCTGCCACTAGTCATGGCCGAGACGATGAAATGCCATCAACGTCGTCTGCCAAGGCCGATGCCCAATGTCATAGTACAGAGCATGTAAAATCCAAAACACCAAATATCAGTAAAAAAAGGACTCAAAAATCTAAAATAAAATCGTCGGAGGAGAAGCGTAAACTTGCCAATATGCCATTTACCACACGGAGTGGCAAGGAACGGCTGAGGCCCTGGCCTATGTTCATGGCTAGTGGTTCAGCTTCACATGAGGATGGAAGCACTCAGCCTCTCGCTAGAAAAATGAAAAGACTTAAGCTGGCAAAAGCACAGCAAAGAACTGTGCGTTCTTCGAAATCACAAATCCACAAGGAGAGTCCAATTGTGTCGGTTGCGATGCCTGACCTTCCCAACACTGGACGTGAAGAGCATGCGCCTTCCACCATTTGCACGCCCCCTGCAAGTGCTGGAAGGAGCACCCGCAGTCCAGTTCCTGATAGTCAGATTGAAGATGTCAGTGTTGAAGTACACCAGGATGAGGAGGATATGGGTGTTGCTGGCGCTGGGGAGGAAATTGACCAGGAGGATTCTGATGGTGAGGTGGTTTGTTTAAGTCAGGCACCCGGGGAGACACCTGTTGTCCGTGGGAGGAATATGGCCATTGACATGCCTGGTGAAAATACCAAAAAAATCAGCTCTTCAGTGTGGAAGTATTTCAACAGAAATGCGGACAACATTTGTCAAGCCGTGTGTTGCCTTTGTCAAGCTGTAATAAGTAGGGGTAAGGACGTTAACCACCTCGGAACATCCTCCCTTATACGTCACCTGCAGCGCATTCATCATAAGTCAGTGACAAGTTCAAAAACTTTGGGCGACAGCGGAAGCAGTCCACTGACCAGTAAATCCCTTCCTCTTGTAACCAAGCTCACGCAAACCACCCCACCAACTCCCTCAGTGTCAATTTCCTCCTTCCCCAGGAATGCCAATAGTCCTGCAGGCCATGTCACTGGCAATTCTGACGAGTCCTCTCCTGCCTGGGATTCCTCCGATGCATCCTTGCGTGTAACGCCTACTGCTGCTGGCGCTGCTGTTGTTGCTGCTGGGAGTCGATGGTCATCCCAGTGGGGAAGTCGTAAGACCACTTTTACTACTTCCACCAAGCAATTGACTGTCCAACAGTCCTTTGCGAGGAAGATGAAATATCACAGCAGTCATCCTGCTGCAAAGCGGATAACTGAGGCCTTGGCATCCTGGGCGGTGAGAAACGTGGTTCCGGTATCCATCATTACTGCAGAGCCAACTAGAGACTTGTTGGAGGTACTGTGTCCCCGGTACCAAATACCATCTAGGTTCCATTTCTCTAGGCAGGCGATACCGAAAATGTACACAGACCTCAGAAAAAGACTCACCAGTGTCCTAAAAAATGCAGTTGTACCCAATGTCCACTTAACCACGGACATGTGGACAAGTGGAGCAGGGCAGACTCAGGACTATATGACTGTGACAGCCCACTGGGTAGATGTATTGACTCCCGCCGCAAGAACAGCAGCGGCGGCACCAGTAGCAGCATCTCGCAAACGCCAACTCTTTCCTAGGCAGGCTACGCTTTCTATCACCGCTTTCCAGAATACGCACACAGCTGAAAACCTCTTACGGCAACTGAGGAAGATCATCGCAGACTGGCTTACCCCAATTGGACTCTCCTGTGGATTTGTGGCATCGGACAACGCCAGCAATATTGTGTGTGCATTAAATCTGGGCAAATTCCAGCACGTCCCATGTTTTGCACATACCTTGAATTTGGTGGTGCAGAATTTTTTAAAAAACGACAGGGGCGTGCAAGAGATGCTGTCGGTGGCCAGAAGAATTGCGGCACACTTTCGGCGTACAGGCACCACGTACAGAAGACTGGAGCACCACCAAAAACGCCTGAACCTGCCCTGCCATCATCTGAAGCAAGAAGTGGTAACGAGGTGGAATTCAACCCTCTATATGCTTCAGAGGTTGGAGGAGCAGCAAAAGGCCATTCAAGCCTATACAACTGAGCACGATATAGGAGGTGGAATGCACCTGTCTCAAGCGCAGTGGAGAATGATTTCAACGTTGTGCAAGGTTCTGCAACCTTTTGAACTTGCCACATGTGAAGTCAGTTCAGACACTGCCAGCCTGAGTCAGGTCATTCCCCTCATCAGGCTTTTGCAGAAGAAGCTGGAGACATTGAAGGAGGAGCTAACACAGAGCGATTCCGCAAGGCATGTGGGACTTGTGGATGGAGCCCTTAATTCGCTTAACAAGGATTCACGGGTGGTCAATCTGTTGAAATCAGAGCACTACATTTTGGCCACCGTGCTCGATCCTAGATTTAAAACCTACCTTGGATCTCTCTTTCCGGCAGACACAAGTCTGCTGGGGTTCAAAGAACTGCTGGTGAGAAAATTGTCAAGTCAAGCGGAACGCGACCTGTCAACATCTCCTCCTTCACATTCTCCCGCAACTGGGAATGCGAGGAAAAGGCTCAGAATTCCGAGCCCACCCGCTGACGGTGATGCAGGGCAGTCTGGAGCGAGTGCTGACATCTAATCCGGACTGAAGGACCTGACAACGATTACGGACATGTCGTCTACTGTCACTGCATATGATTCTCTCCCCATTGAAAGAATGGTGGAGGATTATATGAGTGACCGCATCCAAGTAGGCACGTCAGACAGTCCGTACTTATACTGGCAGGAAAAAGAGGCAATTTGGAGGCCCTTGCACAAACTGGCTTTATTCTACCTAAGTTGCCCTCCCACAAGTGTGTACTCCGAAAGAGTGTTTAGTGCCGCCGCTCACCTTGTCAGCAATCGGCGTACGAGGTTACATCCAGAAAATGTGGAGAAGATGATGTTCATTAAAATGAATTATAATCAATTCCTCCGTGGAGACATTCACCAGCAGCAATTGCCTCCACAAAGTACACAGGGAGCTGAGATGGTGGATTCCAGTGAGGACGAATTGATAATCTGTGAGGAGGGGGATGTACACGGTGATATATCAGAGGATGATGATGAGGTGGACATCTTGCCTCTGTAGAGCCAGTTTGTGCAAGGAGAGATTAATTGCTTCTTTTTTGGTGGGGGTCCAAACCAACCCGTCATTTCAGTCACTGTCGTGTGGCAGACCCTGTCACTGAAATTATGGGTTGGTTAAAGTGTGCATGTCCTGTTTATACAACATAAGGGTGGGTGGGAGGGCCCAAGGACAATTCCATCTTGCACCTCTTTTTTCTTTCATTTTTCTTTGCGTCATGTGCTGTTTGGGGAGTAGTTTTTGGAAGGGCCATCCTGCGTGACACTGCAGTGCCACTCCTAGATGGGCCAGGTGTTTGTGTCGGCCACTAGGGTCGCTTATCTTAGTCACACAGCTACCTCATTGCACCTCTTTTTTTCTTTGCGTCATGTGCTGTTTGGGGGGTGTTTTTTGGAAGGGCCATCCTGCGTGACACTGCAGTGCCACTCCTAGATGGGCCAGGTGTTTGTGTCGGCCACTAGGGTCGCTTAGCTTACTCACACAGCTACCTCATTGCGCCTCTTTTTTTTCTTCTTTGCGTCATGTGCTGTTTGGGGGGTGTTTTTTGGAAGGGCCATCCTGCGTGACACTGCAGTGCCACTCCTAGATGGGCCAGGTGTTTGTGTCGGCCACTTGGGTCGCTGAGCTTAGTCATCCAGCGACCTCGGTGCAAATTTTAGGACTAAAAATAATATTGTGAGGTGTGAGGTGTTCAGAATAGACTGAAAATGAGTGGAAATTATGGTTATTGAGGTTAATAATACTTTGGGATCAAAATGACCCCCAAATTCTATGATTTAAGCTGTTTTTTAGGGTTTTTTGAAAAAAACACCCGAATCCAAAACACACCCGAATCCGACAAAAAAAATTGGGTGAGGTTTTGCCAAAACGCGTTTGAACCCAAAACACGGCCGCGGAACCGAACCCAAAACCAAAACACAAAACCCGAAAAATTTCCGGTGCTCATCACTAATAAGCATCACAGCGCAAAAATGGAGTAAACAAAGGTTTTTATCTCAAATTGTATTAACAAATTATTGGGCCGACCTTCACCTTAAATGATTAAAAATGTGCTGTTTTTAGATTTTAAAAATATATCTGTATGTTTTTGTTCTTAAGTTTCTTTATATATTTTTTTAAGTTTTAGTTGTAAGTTGTTTATCATCTTCATATTCCCTCATATCACCATCATCTTCTTCCGTCATAGTCATTACCCTATGTTGTAATATCGAACAACCACTTCCAAAGACTTTAGCCAAATGAGTAACCACAACAATGTTATTTTGTTTTGCTATTTTTGTCTATAAAGTTGTGTAAATCTGAAGATGTCATAAGCAGACTCCAAAGAGAACATCTGTGCACTATATAAATAAATACATTTTATGACACAGAGTAGCAGTTCTCTAGTTCATATTATACCCCAAAGTAGTGTCCTAGTCAATTTTATGCTCCACAGTATTGCCCTAGTTCATATTATGCCCCATGATTGTGACCTAATTCCTTTTTTGCACCATAGTAAAGAGATGGTTCAATTTAATCCCTACAGAAGTGCCCTAGTTCATCTTATGCCCCAAAGCAGTGTCTTAGTTAATTTTATGCTTGATAGAAGTACCGAAGTTCATTATATGTCCGATAGTAGTGCCCTAGTTCATCTTTTGCCCCAAAGTAGTGCCCTAGTTCATTTTACAACCCAAAGTAGTGCCCTAGTTAATTTTACAACTCAAAGTAGTGCCCTAGTTCATAGTATACACCAAAGTAGTGCCCTAGTTCATCGTATACCCCCAAAGTAGTGCCCTAGTTCATTGTATACCCCAAAGTAGTGCCCTAGTTCATTTTATGACTGACAGTAATGACAAAATAAATTTTATACAGGCTGGTAGTACCCTAGTTCATTTTATGCCTGATAATCGTGCCCTTGTCCGGGGCAAATGCAGGATTTGTAGGGGGGGTGGGGTGTTTCCAGAGAGTAGGTGGAGCCAAGCACAGTGGTGGAGACTGAGGTGAACCAGTATATGCTAGGTCCGTTAAACTGTTACAATGGGTGGAGATATTGGGATGTTCATAGTAATGCTGTCTGCTGAGGAGCCTTCACACTGAGAAGTCATCACACCAAGGAATCATCACACTGAGGAGTCATCACATCAAGAAGTCATTACACTTGGAGAAGTCATCATACCGAGAAATAATCACACTGGGGGGTCATCACACCTAGAAGTCATCACACAAAGGAATGATCACACTGAGAAGCCATCACAGTAAGGAGTAGTCACACAGAGGAGTCATTATACCAAGGAGTCATCATACCAAAGAGTCATCACATTGGGGAGTCATTACAGTGGAGGGGACATCTTCGTGTGGAGACATAGCACCGAGGTAGTAGCACACCAGGTATTCATCACATAGGGGAAGTCATCATACTGGGGAGTGATCACACTGAGGGAGGGGGGTCATCATAACGAGGAGACATTACATCAGGAGGGTCATCATATCATACCAAAAAGTCATCATACCAAGGAGTCAAAACATCAAGGGATGGTTACACTGAGAAGTCATCACAGTGAGGAATCATCATCATGCAGAGGAGTCATAACACTAAGGAGTCATCAGACCAGGGAGTCATTACACTGAGTGGTCATCATACCAAGGAGTAATCACACTGGGTGGTCATCACATGTAGAAGTCATCACACCAAGGAATTATCACACTGAGAAGTCATTACAGTAAGGAATTATCACACAGAGGAGTCATCACACCATGGAGTCATTACATCGGGGAGTCATTACACTCAGTGGTGTTGAGAGAGGGGGGAGGGGGTACAGATTACCCGGGCCTGGGCATGCCAGGGGGCCAGGGGCCAAAGCACACCGGTAGCCATTTTTTTGGAGGGATAATAAGAATTTACTTACCGATAATTCTATTTCTCGGAGTCCGTAGTGGATGCTGGGGTTCCTGAAAGGACCATGGGGAATAGCGGCTCCGCAGGAGACAGGGCACAAAAGTAAAGCTTTTACAGGTCAGGTGGTGTGTACTGGCTCCTCCCCCCATGACCCTCCTCCAGACTCCAGTTAGGTACTGTGCCCGGACGAGCGTACACAATAAGGGAGGATTTTGAATCCCGGGTAAGACTCATACCAGCCACACCAATCACACCGTACAACTTGTGATCTAAACCCAGTTAACAGTATGATAACAGAGGAGCCTCTGAAAGATGGCTTCCTAAACAATAACCCGAATTAGTTAACAATAACTATGTACAAGTATTGCAGATAATCCGCACTTGGGATGGGCGCCCAGCATCCACTACGGACTCCGAGAAATAGAATTATCGGTAAGTAAATTCTTATTTTCTCTATCGTCCTAAGTGGATGCTGGGGTTCCTGAAAGGACCATGGGGATTATACCAAAGCTCCCAAACGGGCGGGAGAGTGCGGATGACTCTGCAGCACCGAATGAGAGAACTCCAGGTCCTCCTTTGCCAGGGTATCAAATTTGTAAAAATTTACAAACGTGTTCTCCCCTGACCACGTAGCTGCTCGGCAGAGTTGTAATGCCGAGACCCCTCGGGCAGCCGCCCAAGATGAGCCCACCTTCCTTGCGGAATGGGCCTTAACAGATTTAGGCTGTGGCAGGCCTGCCACAGAATGTACAAGTTGAATTTTGTTACAAATCCAACGAGCAATCGACTGCTTAGAAGCAGGTGCACCCAACTTGTTGGGTGCATACAGTATAAACAGCGAGTCAGATTTTCTGACTCCAGCCGTCCTTTAAATGTATATTTTTAAGGCTCTGACAACGTCCAACAACTTGGAGTCCTTCAAGTCGTCTGTAGCCGCAGGCACTACAATAGGCTGGTTCAGGTGAAACGCTGATACCACCTTAGGGAGAAAATGCGGACGCGTCCGCAGCTCTGCCCTATGTCGAATGGAAAATTAAATAAGGGCTTTTATAAAACAAAGCCGCCAGTTCAGATACTCTCCCGGCCGAAGCCAGGGCCAGTAACATAGTCACTTTCCATGTGAGATATTTCAAATCCACATTCTTTAGTGGTTCAAACCAATTGGATTTGAGGAAATCTAAAACTACATTTAGATCCCACGGTGCCACCTTAGGCACCACAGGAGGCTGTATATGCAGTACTCCTTTGATAAAAATCTGGACCTCAGGGACTGAGGCCAATTCTTTTTGGAAGAATATTGATAGGGCCGAAATTTGAACCTTAATAGATCCCAATTTGAGACCCATAGACAATCCTGATTGCAGGAAATGTAGGAAAACGACCCAGTTGAAATTCCTCCATCGGAGCACTCCGCTGCTCGCACCACGCAACATATTTTCGCCAAATACGGCGATAATGCTTCGCGGTGACTTCCTTCCTTGCCTTTATCAAGGTAGGAATGACTTCTTCTGGAATGCCTTTTCCTTTTAGGATCTGGCATTCAAACGCCATGCCGTCAAACGCAGCCGCGGTAATTCTTGAAAAAGACAAGTACCCTGCTGAAGAAGGTCCCTTCTCAGAAGTAGAGGCCACGGATCGTCCGTGACCATCTCTTGAAGTTCCGGGTACCAAGTCCTTCTTGGCCAATCCGGAGCCACTAGTCTTACTCCTCTTTGCCGTATAATCCTCAATACCTTTGGTATGAGAGGCAGAGGAGGAAACACATATACCGACTGGTACACCCAAGATGTTACCAGCGCGTCCACAGCTATTGCCTGCGGATCTCTTGACCTGGCGCAATACCTGTCCAGTGTTTTGTTGAGGCGAGACGCCATCATGTCCACCATTGGTTTTACCCAACGGTTTAATAGCATGTGGAAAACTTCTGGATGAAGTCCCCACTCTCCCGGGTGAAGGTCGTGTCTGCTGAGGAAGTCTGCTTCCCAGTTGTCCACGCCCGGGATGAATACTGCTGACAGTGCTATCACGTGATTCTCCGCCCAGCGAAGGATCCTGGCAGCTTCTGCCATTGCCCTCCTGCTTCTTGTGCCGCCCTGTCTGTTTACATGGGCGACTGCCGTGATGTTGTCCGACTGGATCAACACCGGTCTTCTTTGAAGCAAAGGTTCCGCCTGGCTTAGAGCATTGTAGATTGCTCTTAGTTCCAGAATGCTTATGTGAAGAGACTTTTTCAGGCTCGACCACACTCCCTGGAAATTTCTTCCCTGTGTGACTGCTCCCCAGCCTCTCAGGCTGGCCTCCGTGGTCACCAGGATCCAATCCTGCATGCCGAATCTGCGGCCCTCCAATAGATGAGCCTCCTGCAACCACCACAGAAGGGATACCCTTGTCCTCGGCGACAGGGTTATCCGCAGGTGCATCTGAAGATGCGACCCTGACCATTTGTCCAACAGATCCCTTTGCATGGAATCTGCCGAAAGGGATTGCTTCGTAAGAAGCTACCATTTTTTTTCAGGACTCTTGTGCATTGATGTACAGACACCTTTCCTGGTTTTAGGAGGTTCCTGACCAGGTCAGATAACTCCTTGGCTTTTTCTTCGGGAAGAAAAACCTTTTTCTGAACTGTGTCCAGAATCATCCCCAGGAACAGCAGACGAGTTGTCGGCATTAATTTGGATTTTGGAATATTCAGAATCCATCCGTGCTGCTTTAGCACCTCTTGAGATAGTGCTAAACCCATCTCTAGCTGTTCTCTGGACCTTGCCCTTATTAGGAGATCGTCCAAGTATGGGATAATTAATACGCCTTTTCTTCGAAGAAGAAATATTATCTCGGCCATTACCTTTGTAAAGACCCGAGGTGCCGTGGACAAACCAAACGGCAGCGTCTGAAACGGATAGTGACAGTTTTGTACAACGAACCTGAGGTACCCCTGGTGTGAGGGGTAATTGGAACGTGGAGATACGCATCCTTGATGTCCAAGGATACCATAAAGTCCCCTTCTTCCAGGTTCGCTATCACTGCTCTGAGTGACTCCATCTTGAACTTGGACTTCTTTATGTACAGGTTCAAGGACTTCAGATTTAGAATAGGCCTTACCGAGCCATCCGGCTTCGGTACCCAAAAAGAGTGGAATAATACCCCTTCCCTTGTTGTAGAAGAGGTACCTTGACTATCACCTGCTGAGAATACAGCTTGTGAATGGCTTCCAAAACCGTCTCCCTTTCTGAGGAGGACGTTGGTAAAGCAGACTTCAGGAAACGGCGAGGTGGCTCTGTCTCTAATTTCAACCTGTACCCCTGAGATATTATCTGCAGGATCCAGGGATTTACCTGCGAGTGAGCCCACTGCGCGCTGTAATTCTTGAGACGACCGCCTACCGCCCCCGAGTCCGCTTGCGAAGCCCCAGCGTCATGCTGAGGCTTTTGTAGAAGCCGGGGAGGGCTTCTGTTCCTGGGAAGGAGCTGCCTGTTGCTGTCTCTTCCCTCGTCCTCTGCCTCGTGGCAGATATAAATAGCCCTTTGCTCTCTTATTTTTAAAGGAACGAAAGGGCTGCGTTGAAAGGTCGGTGCCTTTTTCAGTTGGGGAGTGACTTGAGGTAGAAAGGTGGATTTCCCGGCCGTAGCCGTGGCCACCAAATCCGATAGACCGACCCCAAATAACTCCTCTACGCATCGCCTGTCCACTGTCGTGTCCATAAAGCTCTTCTGGCCGAAATGGACATAGCACTTACCCGTGATGCCAGTGTGCAGATATCTCTCTGTGCATCACGCATATAAAGAAATGCATCCTTTATTTGTTCTAACGACAGTAAAATATTGTCCCTGTCCAGGGTATCAATATTTTCGATCAGGGACTCTGACCAAACTACCCCAGCACTGCACATCCAGGCAGTCGCAATAGCTGGTCGTAGTATAACACCTGCATGTGTGTATATACCTTTTTGGATATTTTCCATCCTCCTATCTGATGGATCTTTAAGTGCGGCCGTCTCAGGAGAGGGTAACGCCACTTGTTTTGATGAGCGTGTTAGCGCTTTGTCCACCCTAGGAGGTGTTTCCCAGCGCTCCCTAACCTCTGGCGGGAAAGGGTATAAAGCCAATAACTTCTTTGAAATTAGCAGTTTTTTTATCGGGGCACCCCACGCTTCATCACACACGTCATTTAATTCTTCTGATTCGGTAAAAACTACTGGTAGTTTTTTCACACCCCACATAATACCCTGTTAGTGGTACCTGTAGTATCAGCTAAATGTAACATCTCCTTTATTGCCAAAATCATATAACGTGTGGCCCTACTGGAAAATACGGTTGATTCGTCACCTTCACCACCGGAATCAGTGCCTGTGTCTGGGTCTGTGTCGACCGACTGAGGCAAGGGGCGTTTTACAGCCCCTGACGGTGTTCGAGGCGCCTGGACAGGCACTAATTGAGTGTCCGGCCGCCTCATGTCGGCAAACGACTGCTTAAGCGAGTTGACGCTATCCCGTAATTCCACAAATAAAGGCATCCATTCTGGTGTCGACCCCCTAGAAGGTGACATCCTCATATTTGGCAATTGCTCCGCCTCCACACCAATAACGTCCTCATACATGTCGACACACACGTACCGACACACAGCAGACACACAGGGAATGCTCTATACGAAGACAGGACCCACTAGCCCTTTGGGGAGACAGAGGGAGAGTCTGCCAGCACACACCAAAAAGCGCTATATATGACAGGGATAGCCTTATGATTAAGTGCTCCCTTATAGCTGCTTTTATATTAATATATTGCCATTTATTTTGCCCCCCCTCTCTGTTATACCCTGTTTCTGTAGTGCAGTGCAGGGGAGAGACCTGGGAGCCTTCCTGACCAGCGGAGCTGTGACAGAAAATGGCGCCGTGTGCTGAGGAGATAGGCCCCGCCCCTTTTCCGGCGGGCTCGTCTCCCGCTATTTAGTACATTTAGGCAGGGGTAAATATCTCCATATAGCCTCTGGGGCTATATGTGAGGTATTTTTAGCCTTTTTAAAGGTTTTCATTTGCCTCCCAGGGCGCCCCCCCCCCAGCGCCCTGCACCCTCAGTGACTGCCGTGTGAAGTGTGCTGAGAGGAAAATGGCGCACAGCTGCAGTGCTGTGCGCTACCTTAAGAAGACTGCAGGAGTCTTCAGCCGCCGATTCTGGACCTCTTCTTGTTTCAGCATCTGCAAGGGGGCCGGCGGCGCGGCTCCGGTGACCATCCAGGCTGTACCTGTGATCGTCCCTCTGGAGCTGATGTCCAGTAGCCAAGAAGCCAATCCATCCTGCACGCAGGTGAGTTCACTTCTTCTCCCCTCTGTCCCTCGTTGCAGTGATCCTGTTGCCAGCAGGAATCACTGTAAAATAAAAAACCTAAGCTAAACTCTCTAAGCAGCTCTTTAGGAGAGCCACCTAGATTGCACTCTTCTCGGCCGGGCACAAAAATCTAACAGGAGTCTGGAGGAGGGTCATGGGGGGAGGAGCCAGTACACACCACCTGACCTGTAAAAGCTTTACTTTTGTGCCCTGTCTCCTGCGGAGCCGCTATTCCCCATGGTCCTTTCAGGAACCCCAGCATCCACTTAGGACGATAGAGAAATTTTCTTTTCTTTATTATAAATCAGTGGGCGGTGTGTGGGTGGCGGGTCAGGCTGCCGGGAGGGGGATGTTTGTGTGTGTCACGTGGCTGTTTATCCCTTGTGTACGTCCCCCACAGCCACTTTCAGCAGCCACACCGCTGCCAGGATCTTGCGAGATGATATCATCATCTTCTTGCAAGTCAATCTCTGAAGTCGGCTCTGGATGACCTCTTCAGAATCAGCAAGCTTCGAGTGGGCAGGGACTGGGAGGGGCAGGCATGCAGCTGGCTGGGCGTGGCCCATGGGTTTAAGAAGTGGCGCAGCTCAGCTCAGTTGTAAGAATCAGCAGCAGGGCTGTCACCTTGTCGGGTGCTAGGCTGCGACACTGTGAGCTGAGAACTGTGAGTGACACAGCACTGTGCCTTATACATGCTACATAAATATTCTATAATACATGCATCCATACATTAGCATTAGTGTTTTATTTATAGATATATAGATAGCTATATATTTACCTGTATACAGAAATAGATAAATATACATACTGTGGCCACACCCACTCCAGTTTGGGGGGGGGGGGGGGATCTCGGGAAGTTGTTGTACCGGGGCCCAGGATTTATTTGGCAGCCCTGATTGCACTGGAGGGGACATCTTAATGGGGATACATCACACCGAGGTAGTCAGCACACATGGGGGTCATCGTACTGGGGAGTGATAACTCCGGGGGGAGGGGTTTGGGGTGTTCATTATAATGAGGATACATTGAGGGCTCTCCAGTAGTAAGTTAGATCGCAACTGCTAATTTATGTATGCCCAGAAAACGCCGCCTGGACGGTCCTGACACACCTGCATTTGGACGACCCCCCCCATTACCACCCCCAAACGCTGTCTTCCTGTCACTCACTTTGCGTCCAATTCCTTGTTGCAACTGCTATAGCAATTCAATCGCTGCTTATGTGCACTGCGGCTGAGGTGCATGCGCAGTAAGAAAACGTTGACCAATGTGCGTACAATGGGGGTTATTCCGAGTAGTTCGCTCGCTGCCGATTTTCGCAGCGCAGCGATCAGGTGAAAAAACAGCATTTATGCACATGCGTATGGCCCGCAATGCGCATGCGCGACGTACGGGTACAAAGCTCTTTGTGGTTGTGCTCAGGTTCTAGCAAAGTTTTCAGTCGCACTGACGGCCGCAAGAAGATTGACAGGAAGGGGGCGTTTCTGGGTGTCAACTGACCGTTTTCAGGGAGTGTTTGCAAAAACGCGGGCGTGTCTGAAAAAACGCAGGCGTGGCTGAAAAAACGCAGGCGTGGCTGGGCGTTCGCTGGGCGGGTGTATGACGTCATACCCGGACACGAATAGGCTGAAGTGTTCGCAAGTGCTGAGTAGGTTCAGAGCTACTCAGAAACTGCACAAACTGTTTTTGCAGAGCTCGGCTGCACATGTGTTCGCACTTTTGCTAAGCTAAAATACACTCCCCAGTGGGCGGCAGCATAGCGTTTGCACGGCTGCTAAAAACTGCTAGCGAGCGATCAACTCGGAATTACCTCCAATAGGCACTTTGTGACCACATCTGAATGAGCGTCCATGTCATTTCAGCCGATGGACAAAAAGAGTTCAACAGTCATAGATGCTGAAATGTCTGTTCCTCCATTGGAAAATCCTGCACCCTCATTGGTGGCAGCAGTCACGAGGTCTGAGAACACAGGACATACGTCTGCTGGCTCTGTGTCTGGCAAATGTCAAACAAATATACTGAGCTCATAATTATTTCAATTTGTCGGATAGTCACAAGATTGCCCATGCACCACAAAAAGCAAAATACTTCTCCAGAAGAACGACAGCATGGAGGGATAATTTTATCATTCATGTCACCAGCCTCCACTCTCTCCCCTTTCCAACCATCCCACAACATCAGTACTGCACAGAGATGCCGGCTGCCAATAGCTGTCTAGTATTGGCTGGTGTTGTAGTAGCCACTGTCCCCATCAGCTGCAATTATTTCCCTACCTTATTTATTTCCAACACCTCTTAGTTTTCCAGCTCATCTTTACCTTATCTTTCACATCATTGTATGTCATTTGCCCTGATGATATTAATGTACCAGTCTGCTTTGTAAATAATAGCCAATGATAATGACTGGCAAAAATGTATTGCGCTTTATCCACTTTTGGGCAGATGTACTAAGCCTTGGATAAGTGATAAAGTGGAGAGAGCTAAACTACCAACCAAAATAGCTTCTGGCTGTCATTTTTCTATCATAGGAGCTGACTGGCTGTGATAATGTCGATTATCTTTACAGGAATAAAAGCTATACCTTAAACACACCGTCGATACACTTTAAACCTTTAGCCGCTGCGGCCGCTATACTTAGTTCACACTCTACGCACCTTTTACGCTATTTGCGGACAGAGTCCCGTACAGTGTACGGACTTTGCGTACACACGCCGCGCTGACGGTACAAAGTACTCTCAGCGCGTACACACCCAGAGATACACTTAAAACCTTCTACAGCAATGTAATACAATAATAACAATAATAATACACTTTAAACCTTAGCAGGGCAATGAGCACACGACACCAATTGTGATTAACCGCTGGGTTCCGACACCACAGTGGATTATTTCTGAAAGGGGGTTTACAATACAAATTATACACTACAATACAAACAATATATATAACAGAATAATGGCTACAGGTCAATGTACATACTGTACGTGAGAATATTCGCGTGTGCTTCCTGGTCCAGTCCTCCGTAATAAAATAGATAACGTTGTGAGTCTTGTGACTGGCCGCTCTGCAGCAGGCTTTATTTATACAAGTCTTCCAAAAGCAATACAATGGATACTGTAATTCCTTTGTCCATTGGACACAGAGATGCACTTTTACAGTACAGGAAAGGTCATAGGTTGATTTGAAAAGGTGGGCGATGTCTTTCTCAACTGTTCTTGTGGGTGGTCTCCTCTGGATTCCCGCCGCATACATAATATACAGTAAATACAATTTATAACTATATTTTGCTTCTGCACATAACTATCCGCAGGAACATGCGATCTTCCGCAGACCAACACCGGAATGTTTCCCTTAAAATACCCTACAGCTGGATACCAAATACCACCTTATAACCTTAGTCTGTCCCCTCTTATCCTGTAAAGGTGAAACCCTTTGTTCTGCAACCATTTAAACAGCTATAACTTTCTGATGTGGTGCAAGGAGACTATGTGTACATTGTGCACTACTTGGATTAAATATGTAATGTGTTTTTATGGCTCTCCACGCGTACACAAACTCTGACGTAAATACCCATACCACGCGCCGATGCGCAGGTCACGCGGCAGCGACCTTACGCAAATTGCGGATATGTGCACTCACGGCAGAACAAGTGCACGCGCAGTGGGCATGTGTGTGCAGTTTATATGTGCTGTGTGTTCTTCAATATTTTTCGACTTTGACAGCTGCTACTTTATCTCTCTCAGCTTTATCACTACCCAATGCTTAGTACATATGCCATACTTCCCAACTGTCCCAATTTTCGTGGGACAGTCCCGTTTTTTGGGGACTGTCCCACCCGTGGGCTGCAGTGTCCCGCGGTGAAGGGAGGGGGGGGGGGGGGCAGTTGATAGGCTTCTGTCAATCACTGCTTCGCATGGCAGAACAGCATTGAATAGACGCTATTCAATGGCGACAGAGGGAGAAGGGGCATGCCAGCAGCTCACAGAACACCCTTAGTGATGAAAAACAGTGGGCAAAGCTTGCGATACTGGCATTGCCACCAAGCCACTCCCCTTATACATAGACCACACACCCTTTTGGTCACGCACACGTTACGCACGTACAGGAGTCCCGTTTTCGTTCATTGAAATGTTGGGAGGTATGCATATAAGTTTTATGGTGAAGATGTCTTACTATAGACTCCCGTATAGAGATAGGATGGTATAGATTTATTTCTTCACGGTGAGTAAGTTGCTTGTCTACATTTACATATTTTTCAAGGTTCACAAAGTCACGGTCTCTGTACTCACCTGGGGCAGCAAATACTGAACCGGGCCAGCCTCCACCAGACATTCTAACCCCTCCACCAGACATTCTAACCCTCACACAATACCTTGGGGCTCTCTTCTCAGTTTCCCTTTTTTGTGCAACCTATATTCAAACACAACTTTCAGTCTGTAGTAGATGTTGTTTTTCAGATCCTTAACCCAGAACCTTGCTGAGAGACAGCAGATGTCAGACACACCTCCTATCTGGGGACATTCTACAGATTTCCATTGTCTGTCAGTGTTCTATATTGCAAACTGGCTTGGGGCTTAAGTTCTAGGTCAGATCAAGGGGATCTCAGACCCACGGGCAGTGCCATTTACCTGCTAACCATGAATTGTGCTCATAATAGACTTCAGTTTGAAGTGACCCTCAAATACAATGCAATTGTAATGTATCTGAGAGCGCCTTTATTATCTACACAAATAGGACAAAGTAATCAGATTTGTGGGTTTATGCTTTGGCATGGAATGGAAGTGATTACAAACCTGTCCGTAATTTACACTCATATTTGAAATATTTTTGTAAACTGGGTCCAGGATGGGAAACCCTGTGAGATCTCAGTAGAATTGATCCCTGTCCCAATATTATAAATATATTAGTAATACATCTATTTATTATTAGTTAATAGTAAATATATTAGTAATTAATAATCATTTATCTATTGTGGCAGTATGAAGGAAAATTGCATTGATGAGACATGCAGTCTGCGTGCACAGGAGGGATCTGCTCACATAGGGAAGAAAAGGCAGGTGCCAGTACACCTACTTGCTGTAGAGTAGTCAGTCTGGAAGACTCTGCAGTCAGGACAGGCTGTGGCCTGTATATCCTGCCCAAATGGGGTTGGGAAAGCCAGTCAGAGCTCAGTCTGCTAAGAAGCTACTGAGGGCCAGGAGGCTTGAGCCTATACCCGTAGGAGACAAGGAAGGCCACCAAACTCTGGGACTGAGCTATATGTTGCTGAGAAGCCAGGCCAGTGAGCCTGTTGAATGTGAGGAGGCCAGGAGGTGCCTAACTGTACATGTGAGAAACAGGACTTAGACTGCGAGTAGCTGTGGCAGCCAAGACAAGCCAGGCTGGAGCCTGATAGACCTGCAAGGAAGCAGGCAGAGACTTTGAGAACTTTGTATGCAGACTAGCTGCCCACTGATAGTCAGTAACGAAGAAGTGAGTCAGTGCCCTGAATGGGAGCTAGTGGTTTGTTGTTTTGTTTTCATTTATGCTGCCAGTAAAGCTTCATTTCATTGATGTACCTGAAAAGCTGTGTATGTTGATGGTATACAGTTGCATCATTGCAACTTTG
This sequence comes from Pseudophryne corroboree, assembly GCF_028390025.1. NCBI lineage: Eukaryota > Metazoa > Chordata > Amphibia > Anura > Myobatrachidae > Pseudophryne > Pseudophryne corroboree. Next base: position 1,179,551,506 of record NC_086444.1, read on the forward strand.
TAATACAGGATGTGTGTGTTATACAAGAAGTGCTTCAAAGTGCTCAAATCTATCTATCCTCCACCAATTCTGTCACCATCTGTATTGGGCCGTGTCACTGAATGTCTTTCTGCCATTTCATCTTGGATGACATCTCTCCACCTGAAATTTAATATTGCCAAAACAGAATTATTTATATTTCCACCGGCCAATAGTAGTTACCAACCTGATATCTCTATCACTGTTGATAACTCAGCAATCATCCCTACCCCACAAGCTCGCTGCCTAGGTGTCATTCTTGACTCAGAACTGTCCTTTGTTCCCCACATTTAATCTGTCTGAAAATCATGCTACATACATCTAAGAAACATATCCAAAATACGACCATATCTTACACAAGACACAGCAAAAACTCTAATCCATGCTCTCATTATCTCCCACATTGATTATTGCAATAGTCTTCTTACTGGTCTTACCCAGAAGAGACTCTCACCACTACAATCCATTTTGAATGCAGCTGCGAGGCTAATCTTCCTTGCTAGACATTCATCTTCTGCAGCTCTGTCTTTCCCTCCATTGGTTACCGGTATTCTACTGTATTCAATATAAAATACTTTTATTTACATTCAAGGCTATTAACCAAACTACACCAACGTACATCACTTCGCTTATCACAAAATATCTCCCTACCCGACCTCTCCGCCCTGCACAAGATCTGTCTCTCACCCACACTTATTACTCGCTTCCCCTCAAAATTACAGGACTTTATCCGGGCTTCACCCACTCTGTGGAATGCCCTTCCACACACAATAAGACTCTCCTCTAGTCTCCAAACCTTCAAGCGTTCCCTGAAAACTCACCTCTTCAGACAAGCCTATCAAATTCCGGACCCACCCACATAACATTCAATGTCTCCATATCTAATTACATCCTCTCTGTACAGTACACATAACCTCACATATTTTGTCTTTCTTCACTTTCACACCCTCCTGACCCCTGGCCAACATTGTTGGGTCGCCATATCATACAGTCCATTAAGAACCTTTGCAATCTAGCAGGACCATTATGCAATAGGTAGCACCTATCCTTGTGTATCAATGCCTATTTCCCTATAGAGTGTAATCTTACGAGCAGGGCCTTCCTACCTCTACAGTATGCCTGTCTGTTATTACCCAGTTTTGTTCTATTACTGTTGTTCTAATTGTAAAGCACAACGGAATTTGCTGCGCTATATAAGAAACTGCTAATAAATAAATAAATAAAATAAGTGCCTTTGTAGACATTTGTTCAGCATGACTGCACATGATAAATGGAAAAGGGGAGACAGAGCACTTGTAGTACGTTATGTGTAAAAGGTGATTAATTAAAAAAGGTGCATTACCTGAAAGAAAAAAAGGGTTAAACAAGTATGTAAAATGTTTAAGCTCTTTCAAGAACTCTTGTTAGTTAGGACTTTTTGCAATGGCGGTGTGGGGTGTCCAGAGTTTTCTGGGTAGCTGGTACAGGGCTCAGACGTAGCTGTAGCGGGTCCACTAGCTAAGCTAAACTGTCCCTGTTACTGCCTATCTTCTTTCGTTCAGACCTCCGGCTGGTGATCTCCGTCCCCCGTGTAGTGAAGCGGCGCTCACTCGTGGCTAGCGCTGGCGTCACAGTCTTAATACCACTGACTTGTAAGCACGCTCCAACGCGTTTCTGGCCAAAGCCCTTTGTCAAGGATAGTGCTGTGTGTCCTGGTGTTGGTTTTTATTCCAACAAACTTTATTGAAAATGGAAATGTACCCCCTGTATTTCATTTAAAAACAAATCGCACCCTTTTGTTTCTAAAAAGGGGTTCTCAATATTAAAAGAGTTTAATTAAACTGGTAATGCGTCAAAAAGGGGTATAGCAATAAAAAAAAGGGAGAAAATGTAAAGTGTAATGAAGGTATGTTAAATATAACGTTTATAAAAAAGCATTAAATTCAGAATAGATGTTTAAGCCTCAAGGCTCCAATGTTTGAATACAAAAAAAATCCACTCTGTTTCTTTTTTCTTTAGATCCTGTATAAAGTTGCCACCTCTCCACTTTCTGTTTATTTTTTCAATTGCAACAAACTGTAATTCAGTGAGATCTGTATTGTGATGTTCCAAAAATTTTTTTGATACACTATGAGTAGTGAGTCCTTTTTTTTTTTTCAATTCACAATTCTTATTGTCAATAAAATAAGCGCATTGATACATACCACATTCATGAACTGAGATCATAACTTTAAAATAGCAACAAACAATGGAGCTAACTGTACAACTTTAAAATTAGAAGCCCTCGCATTTTCTAATAGATACAGATACTAAAAACAAAATATAAAACTATAGACAACAGTGGAATAAAAGGAAATAAAATATCATTGAAATATATCTGGTTTGATGACGTTTAAATGAATATTAAGAACACGTGTGTGTGTGTGTGTGTGTGTGTGTGTGTGTGTGTGTGTGTGTGTGTGTGTGTGTGTGTGTGTGTGTGTGTGTGAATGAATGAATGAATGTTAAAAAGTCAAGAAAAAAAAAAAGAAAAGCAGATAAAATAAAGAAACCATTTTAATTCCAAGTCCTGAGTTAGACTTCTGAGAAAATAGGAATTTAATTACCTACCGGTAAATCCTTTTCTCGTAGTCCGTAGAGGATGCTGGCGTCCATTTTAGTACCATGGGGTAGAGATGTTTCCGCAGGAGCCTTCGACACTTTAAGACTTTTCAACAGCCCCTCCTCCAGACCTCAGTATAGGAACTGTGCCCGAGGAGACGGACAACTTCGAGAGAAGAATTTACATTAAACTAGTGGCGAGATTCACACCAGCTCACACCATACCAAAAACATGCCGCCTAACATGGCCTTTAACATAACCTATGCCAACGTGCATGCATAACGCAACAGCAACTGCTGTAAAACAACTTAACACATGAGAACCTGTGTAAAAAGACAAAACGTATTTTGCAGGAAAAATTAGCACTGGGCGGGCGCCCAGCATCCTCTACGGACTACGAGAAAAGGATTTATCGGTAGGTAATTAAAATCCTATTTTCACTTACGTCCTAGAGGATGCTGGGGTCCATTTTAGTACCACGGGGATGTACCAAAGCTCCCAGTACGGGCGGGAAAGTGCTAATGTTCCTGCAGAACTGACTGACCAAACTGAAGGTCGTCAGCAGACAAGGTGTCACACCTGTAAAACTTAGCAAACGTGTTTGCCCCTGACCAAGTAGCTGGTCGGCAAATTTGCAACGCCGAGACCCCCCGGGCAGCCGCCCAGGAAGAACCCACTTTCCTTGTAGAGTGGGCCTTTACCGAACTCGGTAACGGCAATCCTGCCGTGGAACGAGCGTGCTGAATGGTACCCCTGATCCAGCTCGCAATAGTCTGCTTAGAAGCAGGACCCCCAATCTTGTTGGGGTCATAGAGGACAAAGATTCTGTTTTTCTTATCCGAACTGTTTTTGCAACATAAGTCCTCAACGCTCTGACAACATCCAAGGACTTTGAAACGGCTGAGGTGTCAGAAGCCACTGGCACCACCACAGGTTGGTTGATATGGAAATAAGACACAACCTTTGGAAGAAAATGCTGACGCATCCGCAGTACAGCTCTATCTTCATGAAAAATAAAATAAGGACTCTTGTGTGACAGAGCCCCTAATTCAGACACTCGTCTGCCTGGCCTGAGGCCAAGGCCAACAGCATGACCACTTTCCAAGTGAGAAACTTCAACTCTACCTCTTGTAGAGGCTCAAACCAGTCCGATTTAAGGAACTGCAACACACATTAAGATCCCATAGCGTCGCAGGAGGCACAAAGGGAGGTTGGATGCGCAGAACCCCCTTCACGAACGTCTGGACCTTAGGAAGGGAAGCCAACTGTTTCTGAAAGAAAATGGACAAGGCCAAAATTTGGACCTTGATAGACCCTAATCTCAAGCCAGCATCCACACCCGCCTTTATAAATAGGAGAAGACGTCCCAATTTAAACTCCACCGCAGGAGACTTCTTGGATTCACACCAAGATACATATTTTCTCCAAATACGATGGTAATGTTTGGACGTTACCCCTTTCCTGGCCAGAATAAGTGTGGGAATGACTTCATTGGGAATACCCTTACGGGCTAGGATCTGGCGCTCAACAGCCATGCCGTCAAATGCAGCCGCGGTAAGTCTTGATAAACAAACGGCGCCTGCTGAAGCAGGTCCTTGCAAAGAAGAAGAGGCTGAGGATCTTCCAGTAATAACTCCTGAAGATCTGGATACCAAGCCCTCCTTGGCCAGTCTGGAGCAATGAGAATTGCTCGAACCCTTGTTCTTCTGATGATCTTGAGAACTTTTGGTATTAGTGGAAGTGGAGGGAACAGATACACCGACTGAAACACCCACTGGGTCACCAGTGCATCCATTGCTATTGCTTGTGGGTCTCTCAACCTGGAACAATATTTCTGAAGCTTCTTGTTGAGACGTGATGCCATCATATCTACTTGAGGAACGCCCCAACAATCTGCTACCTCTGCAAAGACTTCTGGGTGGAGGCCCCATTCTCCTGGATGGAGATCGTGTCTGCTGAGGAAGTCTGCTTCCCAGTTGTCCACTCCCGGAATGAAAATTGCAGACAGTGCTTTTGCATGTCTTTCTGCCCAGAGGAGTATCTTTGTCACCTCTGCCATTGCCGCTCTGTTTTTTGTTCCGCCCTGGCGGTTTATGTAACTACTGCCGTTACATTGTCTGACTGGATCTGTATGGGACGACCTTGAAGAAGGTGTGCCGCTTGATGAAGGCTGTTGTACACAGCTCTCAATTCCAGAATGTTTATGTGAGGGAGTACTTCTTGACTTAACCATTGTCCTTGGAAGTTTTCCCCTTGCGTGACTGCTCCCCATCCTTGGAGGCTTGCATCTGTGATCACCAGGATCCAAGTCTGAATCCCGAACCTGCGTCCCTCCAGGAGGTGAGAACTTTGAAGTCACCACAAGAGTGAAATACTGGCTTTTGTTGACAGGATTATCCTCCGGTGCATGTGTAGGTGCGATCCGGACCACTTGTCCAGTAGGTCCCATTGGAACACCCTGGCGTGGAATCGGCCAAATTGTAGAGCCTCATAGGCCGCTACCATCTTCCCCAGCAGGCGGATGCACTGATGAATCGATACGCATGCTGGATTTAAAACTTGTGTGACCATCCTCTGAATCTCCAGAGCCTTTTCCACCGGTAGGAATACTTTCTGTGCTTCCATGTCCAATATCATTCCCAGAAATGATAACCTCATTGTGGGTTCCATTTGTGATTTTGGAAGGTTTATGATCCAACCGTGCTCTTGAAGCACCATCAGGGAAAGTGCAATGTTCTGCACTAGTTTCTCCCTGGATCTCGCTTTTATGAGGAGATCGTCCAAGTATGGGATGACTTTGACTCCTTTCTTGCGAAGAAGAACCCTCATCTCTGCCATCACCTTGGTGAATATTCTTGGAGCCGTGGAGAGCCCAAAAGGCAATGTTTGGAACTGGTAGTGGCAGTCCTGCACCGCAAACCTCAGGTATGCCTGATGCGGCGGGTAGATGGGAACATGTAAATAAGCATCTTTGATGTACATCGATACCAGAAAATTCCTTTTCCTCCAAGCTAGAGATCACCGCTCTCAGGGATTCCATCTTGAATTTGAACATTTTCAAATAAAGGTTCAGAGTCTTTAGGTTTAAAATCGGTCTGACCGAGCCGAGCCATCCGGCCACCCTTTTTCCTGTTGTGACACAGGAACTAAGGAAATTACGTTGTCTTGACATAATTTCTGTATTGCGTTCAGCACTTTTGCTCTGTCCTGAACAGAAGCTGGTAAGGCTGATTTGGAAAATCGGCATGGGGGAAGGTCCTGAAATTCCAATTTGTACCCTTGGTATACTATCTGCAATACCCAAGGATCCAGATCTGAGTGACCCTAGACCTGGCTGAAAGACAGTAGACGTGCCCACACCCAATCGTACTCCCGCAGGGGAGCCCCAGCGTCATGCTGAGGTTTTAGCAGAAGTAGCTGTTGACTTCTGCTACTGAGAGCCTGATGGTGTTGTAGATTTTTTACCTCTTCCTCGACCTCTTCCTGCGAAGAAGGGGGTACCCTTTGCCTTTTTGGACTTGTTGGGCCGAAAGGATTGCATCGTATGAGAATGAAATCCTTTCCTAGGTGGAGCAGCTGCGGAAGGCAGAAATGCTGACTTACCTGATGTAGTTGTTGAAATCATGGCATCCAGCTTGTCTCCAAAGAGGGCTTCTCCATTGTAACAAAGCGCCTCAATATATTTTTTTTAATTCCGCATCAGCATTCCATTGGCGGATACACAGCGCCCTGCGGGCTGAAATCGCCATAGCGAAGCATCTTGAACTCAGCAACCCAATATCCTTCATAGCTTCAACTAAGTAACCTGCAGCACCTTTGATATGGCCGAGAGTTAGGACTATTTCGTCCCTGTTAACTGTGTCTGTTAACAAGCAAATTGTCAGACCATTTTTCCACAGCGTTACCTACCCACGCACAAGCAATGGTGGGCCTGAGCACCGTTCCGTTAGCCGTATATAATATGAATTTTAGGGTTGTTTCTAGGGAAGCCAATCCTGGGCCATTTTTTCAATCCCGGGTATCAGGATTGAAAAATGGCCAATCCCGGGATTCCCGGGATTGGCTTTTTGCTATGTGGCCGCCCCCTTGCCCCACTCTGCCCCGCACACATAACTCACCATATACCGGGGGCGGGTGGGTGGGGAACATCATCTGATCGCTGCTGGCGGCTCCCTGCAGCGGCTGACGGCGCAGCGTGACCTCTCATGCTGCGCTGGGGAGCCGGAACCAGGAAGCCAGGCAGCGTCTGTGCGTCCTGTGGACGCTCAACGCTGATCCCTCAATCCCCAGGATTGGAGCTTCCAATCCCGGGATTGAATCCCGGCCATTTTTGGCCCTAAATCCCGGGATCCCACCGATCCTGATCCCGGGATTGGCCACCATAGTGGTTTCTAATTTACGGTCAGCTGGATCTTTTAAAGTGGCTGAACCAGGGGCAGGCAAAACTATTTCTTAGACAGCCGAGAAACTGAGGTGTCTATCATTGGGGGTGTCTCCCATTTGTGCCTGTCTTCCTCAGGGAAAGGGTACGCTACACGTATCCTTCTGGGAAGGGTAAATTTCTTCTCAGGGTTAGCCCAGGAATCTTCAAAGAACGCATTCAAATCCTTTGAAGGAGGAAAAGTCACAACCTGCTTTTTATTTAATTTAAAATAATCCTTTTCCTCTTTACATTGTATGCTTTTGGATAATTTGGGGTTTACCCCTTTCAAATCCCCAGTGTCGACATCAGAGTCGGAATCTGTGACTGTGTCCCCTTGCATTATCTGGGCCAGAGACCTTTTCTGGGAACTGGATGGGACCCGAGTGGATGATATGGAGGGGTCAGTAAACAGTGCATCCTCCACAGAAAGCCTCCCATATTGTTATGCACACCAGTGCCTGCAGGAATGTACTGGTTTTTTTTTTTAATGTAGAGGGAGAAAGGGGATAAGGGAAACTTGAGCACAGGTGGTGAAATATGATATGACACTGAATGAATTGGAAAAAATCACAGTAGTTTAGAATTTAATCCTTCATTGAAGGATACTATAGCAGTAACTCATGTGGAGGTGCACCCCTGAGAGTGAACACTAGTATACCAAAAAAGGCTCTGGTGTGCATAACAGTTCAGACACCAGTACATTCCTATACCAAAAAAGAAGAGGAAAAGACTCTCGTTTTTTGGGGGGCACTCATTGAAAAATATTGCATAAAATCTAACTTTTATTAATTACCATTAAAAGCTGTTGCCACCAACCAGGACTGGGACAAAAACATACACACATAAATACAAAAATGACAAAACAATAAGAAAACAACAAAAAAAATGACAAAAAAACCACACCTAGGTTTGCGTGTGGTGTGAACACGCCATGGGGAGATATGCCTGACGCAGTCAGGGCCAATATGATAAATACTGACACTAGTTCCTGCAACAGTTAGCCTTAACAGTCCCCTAACAGAAGGAGACAAATAGTGGGCTGGTATAGTCGGCTAACACAGGAAACAGAAACACTGTAGATAGATTTACCAACAATACTTCAGTCTCTTGTAATAAATGCTACTGGCGTAGAGTAAATAAGTAACAATGATGGTTTAGTGTGTGTTCAAACTTCATAGTAAGTGCAGTCTCCCCATAGATTGCATGTCATTGGTTCCTATAAAGAGGTAGTAGCAAAATAATCATAGTATTTATTCAGGATCTAGGATATAAATATCCATAATATAAACAAAAAATAATAATAATCTTGTAAATGTTACAGTGCAAATACTGTTAATTTTCTCAGTGCAGTAAACCGGTAAGCCTTATATTAGTAAATAATTTCTTGGTATCGAGTATCCACTATAAAAAACACCCTGATCCGTATCTCAGGTACAGGCAGGCTATTACTAATTAAAGTTGTCTGGGCAGACGTATCTAGTATGCCGCAAAAACAAGCTGTAGCAAAAAAAATAATATATATATATATATATATATATATATCACACTATTGCTCTTCATATATATCCATCATTTCAATATGCAGGAATCAATGTAACCAGGGTAAATATCCAATCTATCCTCTGACACATGTCATATTGGTGAATTAGAGAGGTGAAGAGCAAATGAGCTGCTGCAGATTGCAGAAAAGGGGAAGAAAAAGGCACTCCTATCATAGATGTAGTGGGGTGGCTACTGTTCACTGTGTGACATGCATTAATACAGTGAATGAGCGTGTCCCATCTGCACCTAAGGGTTAGAAACAGGTAGAATGCTTCTGCTTTTAAAAAGATCACCCACGGGCACCCTGATGTAACAGCGCAGGATGTCCTCTGAGTTCTCCTTGCGACAATGAGAGAGCATTGAAAAAAGGGAGATTTAAAGATACATGTTATCAGTAAGATGAAATAAAGAGCACCAATCCCCTTATGAGTGTATGCTGCTTCCTTGCATGTGTAAATACATTAATGTGGACCCGCCGGCTGTCACTTGATTGGAAAGGTACCTAAGATTGCGCGTGGATATCAGGGTGTGTGGTTCCGGCTCTGGCTGCACTGCACTGAGTCTCCTCAGACAGCTGTTTCGCTTTCTGGCTTCCTCAGTGAGACACCCTGTGTCACATGGTGGGTAACGGATCCTGCAATACCCTGCGGCATCAGGACCGTTACTACCATTAGGGTCCCAGCACTGTTACCAAACTACTTTCTTCCAGGCACTATAGGCAAAAAAGAGGTACCGCTCACCTTGCATCAATGTATTTACACATGCAAGGAAGCAGCATACACTCATAAGGGGATTGGTGCTCTTTATTTCATCTTACTGATAACATGTATCTTTAAATCTCCCTTTTTTTCAATGCTCTCTCATTGTCGCAAGGAGAACTCAGAGGACATCCTGCGCTGTTACATCAGGGTGCCCGTGGGTGATCTTTTCAAAAGCAGAAGCATTCTACCTGTTTCTAACCCTTAGGTGCAGATGGGACACGCTCATTCACTGTATTAATGCATGTCACACAGTGAACAGTAGCCACCCCACTACATCTATGATAGGAGTGCCTTTTTCTTTCCCTTTTCTGCAATCTGCAGCAGCTCATTTGCTCTTCACCTCTCTAATTCACCAATATGACACATGTGTCAGAGGATAGATTGGATATTTACCCTGGTTACATTGATTCCTGCATATTGAAATGATGGATATATATGAAGAGCAATAGTGTGATATATATATATATATATTTTTTTTTTTTTTGCTACAGCTTGTTTTTGCGGCATACTAGATACGTCTCCCCAGACAACTTCAATTAGTAATAGCCTGCCTGTACCTGAGATACGGATCAGGGTGTTTTTTATAGTGGATACTCGATACCAAGAAATTATTTACTAATATAAGGCTTAAGGGGGGTACTCACGGAGCGATCGCTGCTTAAAATCTAAGCAATCTGACTAGATTGCTTAGATTTTAAGCACGATCGCTCCGTGTGTAGCCCCCTCAGCGATAGCGATGCGCAACCCCGCGCATCGCTATCGCTGCTGCTAGATTGGCCTGCATGCAGGCCAATCTAGCGGGTCGCTCACTTCACCCACTGGGTGAAGTGAGCGGCACCCCCGTCTCCCCCCGCGCGCTCAGCACAGATCGCGCTGTGCTGAGCGCCGGGAGAGATGTGTGCTGAGCGGTTCGCTCAGCACACATCTCTCTGCCATCGGCCAGTGAGTACTGGCCTTTACCGGTTTACTGCACTGAGAAAATTAACAGTATTTGCACTGTAACATTTACAAGATTATTATTATATCCTAGATCCTGAATAAATACTATGATTATTTCGCTACTACCTCTTTATAGGAACCAATGACATGCAATCTATGGGGAGACTGCACTTACTATGAAGTTTGAACACACACTAAACCATCATTGTTACTTATTTACTCTACGTCAGTAGCATTTATTACAAGAGACTGAAGTATTGTTGGTAAATCTATCTACAGTGTTTCTGTTTCCTGTGTTAGCCGACTATACCAGCCCACTATTTGTCTCCTTCTGTTAGGGGACTGTTAAGGCTAACTGTTGCAGGAACTAGTGTCAGTATTTATCATATTGGCCCTGACTGCGTCAGGCATATCTCCCCATGGCGTGTTCATACCACACGCAAACCTAGGTGTGGTTTTTTTGTCATTTTTTTGTTGTTTTCTATTGTTTTGTCATTTTTGTATTTATGTGTGTATGTATTTGTCCCAGTCCTGGTTGGTGGCAACAGCTTTTAATGGTAATTAATAAAAGTTAGATTTTATGCAATATTTTTCAATGAGTGCCCCCCAAAAAACGAGAGTCTTTTCCTCTTCTTTTTTGGTATAGGAATGTACTGGTGTCTGAACTGTTATGCACACCAGTGCCTGCAGGAATGTACTGGTGTCTGAACTGTTATGCACACCAGTGCCTGCAGGAATGTACTGGTGTCTGAACAGATAGGGATGCAAAACAAATGAACTCACAGACAGACTGGGGAATATGACATTACGTACACAGAAGGTGATAGGGTAACAAAATAAACACAAAGTGAACAGAGAAGCCCAGAGGCTAAGAAACTGGGTGTCTCCCTAGTATTAGGAATGCTAAGATGGAAAAAGCAAGATGTTGTGTTTTAATACGTAGAGAATCCGAAATGCTGTTGCTAAGGGCAACAGCAAAACCCTAAAGGGTTACCAACGGGTGTGGCAGTAAACTCCTTGGTCAGAGATGGAATGATAGACACAAGGAGAGTCTCCACAATCCTAATCCTCACTTGCAGTGCACAGGTTCAGTTTACTGCCACTAAACTGACACCTGAACACCTTGCAGGGTGAGACAGGATTTAGGCAGGCAAGTCTGAGAATACAGCCGCAAACTTGCTAAGTTCACAGAGTAGCAAAAGAACCCCAGCAAGTTAAACGACTGACTCCAGTCTTACTGCTAGGTCTGGATTGGCAGAATGTAGTACCAAATCCCCAGGCCTATTTGCAGTAAGCAACAACAAATACAAGGCTACACAGTACTGGCTAACTTTCAGGAACTGACTAACCAACAAAGATTCAGCAGCATCTGCTTAACCTGAGAAGAGGCCTTATATAGCAGGTGCTGTCCACGCCCCACTCAGATTCCCTACCGTGCACAGAGCCTGTAACCACTGCACAGCAAAAGACCCGAACCGGAGTATCAGCTGCGCTCAGGTTACTCCGCTAGCACTTGTCTCCCGGTTGCCATGACGACGTGGCAGCACAGGGCAGGAGACCCTAACAGTACCCCCCCTCTGACAAGGGGTCAAAGAAACCCTACCACCGGGTTTATCGGAGAACTGCGAGAAGAAAGAGCGTATCAGTCTGGGGGCATGAAGATCACAACTGCGCACCCACGACCGCTCCTCCGGGCCATACCCCTTCCAGTGCACCAAAAATGACAGCCGACCCCGAACCATCTTGGAGTCAAGAATCCTTTCAACAACAAACTCCCTCTGGCCACGTATCAGAAGAGGGGAAGGTCTTCCACTGGAAGAAGGATTACTAATCGCCCGTTTTAAAAGGGAACAATGAAATGTTTTATTGATACCCAAAGAACGGGGCAGATCTAACTGAAATGCCACCGGATTGATAACCCTGGTGATCTTATAAGGGCCGATGAACCGGGGGCCTAACTTATGAGATGGCTGTCTCAACTTCAAATTCTTGGTAGACAACCAGACGAAGTCTCCTAATTTGAAGCTGCAGGGTCTTTTCCGCTTATCAAAAACCCTTTTGGTCACTAATGACACAGACACAAGGGCTTTCTTCACTTTCCTCCAAATACCTCTAAGGACCGAAACCACAGAGGAACCACCAGGCGTGGAGTCCAGGGGGTCAAAAGAATTGGCCTTAGGATGATGCCCATACACACAAAGGAAGGGAGAGATCCCTGTAGCAGAGTGAGCCGCGTTGTTATAGGCAAACTCCGCCATGGACAGATGAGCAACCCAGTCAGTCTGACACTTGGAGACATAACACCTGAGGAACTGCTCCAAGGACTGGTTCACCCTTTCAGTCTGCCCATTAGACTGCGGATGCTAGCCTGACGACAAGCTGACAGAAATCTGGAGATCGGAACAAAATGCCCTCCAGAATTTGGCCACAAACTGGGATCCACGGTCAGAGACCACATCAAGTGGCAACCCGTGGAGACGCACAACATGCAGCATAAATAATTCAGACAGGCGTCTGGCCGATGGCAGCCCAACCAGTGGAACGAAGTGCGCCATCTTCAAAAACCTGTCAACGACAACCCAGATGGCTGTCATCCCCGAGGATTTGGGCAAGTCCACCACAGAATCCATTGAAATGTGGGTCCATGGCTTAGATGGGATAGAGAGTGGATGTAATGGGCCAACAGGAACCCCTCTAGGAGTCTTATTTCGGGGCACAGATGTCACATGCCCGAACCCACTGATCCACACCCTTAGCCACCGAGGGCCACCACACCGCCCTAGATAGCAACTCCCGAGTTCTGGCAATACCCGGGTGACCTGCCGACTTCTTGGCATGGAATTCCAGGAACACTCGCTGTCTTAACCTAGGAGGCACAAACAAAAGACCTACCGGAAGGTCTGGAGGAGCCTGCTCCTGTGCTCTAAGGACTAATGATAAGAGGTCCTGGGTAATGCCCACTTTAATACTTGATGGGGACACAATGGGCAACGGCTCCTCGGTGGTCTCCTGGATTGGAGCAAAACTCAGCGAGAGCGCATCAGCCTTGATGTTTTTTGACCCAGGGCGATATGTTATCAAAAAATTAAAGCAAGCAAAAAACAAAGCCCATCGTGCCTGCCTGGCATTGAGACGCTTCGCTGACTCTAAATATGCCAAATTCTTATGGTCGGTGAGAATTGAGACCACAAACTTAGCCCCCTCAAGCCAGTGTCTCCACTCCTCGAGTGCATCCTTAATAGCCAACAATTCCCGGTTACCCACGTCATAATTCATCTCGGCAGGCGAAAATTTACGGGAAAAGTAAGCACAGGGATGAAGGCGATTATCAGACACTCCCATCTGAGAGAGCACTGCCCCAATACCCATCTCTGAGGCATCCACCTCCACCACAAAAGGACGCTCTGGATCTGGGTGTCGCAGCACCTTGGCCGATACAAATGCCCTTTTGAGACGGGCAAAAGCCGCTTTAGCCTCACAAGACCAGTGAGCAACATCCGCCCCTTTCTTAGTGAGTGCCACCAAGGGCGCCACTATAGACGAAAATCCAGTGATAAATCGTCTATAAAAATTCGCAAAGCCCAGGAAATGCTGAAGCGCCTTCAAACTAGTGGGCTGCACCCAATCCAGGACTGCCTGTACCTTGGAACCCTCCATTTGGAAACCTTCTGGGGAGATAATATATCCTAGAAATGCGATTTGCTGAACTTCAAATTCGCACTTCTCCAGCTTCGCCCCAAGCCGGTGGTCTCTGAGTTTCTGGAGGACTAAGCGTACATGCTTCCGATGTTCCTCCAGGGAATGGGATTAGGATGTCATCTAAGTATACAACTAAGAATCTATCCAAATATTCCCTGAGCACATCGTTCATGAAATCCTGGAAGACTGCCGGGGCATTACAGAGCCCAAAAGGCATCACCAAATATTCATAATGCCCTGAGTGGGTATTAAAGGCAGTCTTCCATTCATCCCCCTCTCTTATTCGGATTAGATTGTACGCCCCGCGTAGGTCAATCTTAGAAAAAATGGTGGCAGTACGAAGCTGGTCAAACAAGACCGAAATGAGAGGCAGTGGGTATGAGTTTTTAATCGTGATACGGTTCAATTCCCTGAAGTCGATGCAGGGCCGCAACGAACCGTCCTTTTTACCCACGAAGAAGAACCCCGACCCAACTGGAGACTGTGAAGGTCTGATAAATCCCTTAGCCAAGTTCTCCTGAATGTACTCTGCCATAGCCTGAGTCTCAGGACGTGACAGGGAGTACAACCTGCTCTTGGGAAGCTTAGCATTTGGCAACAAATCAATGGCACAGTCATAGGGGCGATGGGGAGGTAGTACCTCTGCAACTTTTTTGGAGAACACGTCCGCAAAATCTGCATAAAACCCTGGCAATCCTGGCAAACTTAGCTGCGAGAGCCTGACTGGAAGGCTCAAGCAACTCCTGAAACAATCAGTACCCCAACTAAGAATCTCCCCAGAGACCCAGTCAAATTGAGGATTGTGGGCCCTTAACCAGGGTAACCCCAACACCAATGGGGCAAAAGTACAGACAGTCACATAAAAGGACAATTTTTTCAGAGTGTGTGGCTCCAATAAACAAAGAAATCTGGCTAGTGCAAGAGGTAATTTTACCTTGGGATAATGGTTCCCCGTTTAACCCACAAATCTCAATTTCCGATGCCAAGGGTACTAAGGGAACAGAGTGTTTCAGGGCGAATTGGCGGTCCATAAAAACCCCGTCGGCCCCACTGTCCACAAAGGCCTAAGTCTTGACAGTTTGACCGAGGATCTTCAAGGTCACCGGAATGATAAAAGTCTTCTTGGGAAATTCTGACTTCTGGCCTGACAGGATATTTCCCATCACCCTCAGGCCCTGAAGTTTTCCGGCTTTTCTGGGCATGATACTACCACATGACCTTTATTCCCACAGTACAAACACAACCCCTGCTGTCTCCTCCACGTCTTCTCACGCGAGGAGAGGCGGGTAGCCCCAATCTGCATAGGCGCCTCGGAAAATTCCTCAGAGTCTGGGGTTCCCTTGGGAAAGAAGGAAACCTCTGTCTCCCTTTCAAGCCTACGCTCTCTCAGCCGTCTATCCACCCGGATGGATAACTGCATGAGCTGATCCAAGCTATCAGGCAAGGGATATTGTACCAGTTGGTCTTTTATCTGGTTAGAAAGACCTCTTCGGTACTGGTGTCTCAGGGCTGGGTCATTCCACTGGGTATCATGGGCCAACTTCCGAAACTCTGTACAGTAAACCTTAACTGGCCTTCGCCCTTGCTTAAGGATTGAAATCTGAGCCTCGGCTGAGGCCGTCTTGTCAGGGTCATCATACAACATGCCCAGTGCTGTAAAAAAAGCATCAACACTTTTAAGCGACGGACAGTCAGGCTGCAACCCATATGCCCAGACCTGTGGGTCTCCTTGTAGCAAGGAAATCACTATGCCCACCCGCTGAATCTCCGACCCAGAAGACTGAGGCCTAAGCTGGAAGTATAGCTTGCAGCTCTCCTTGAAACAAAAGAACTGTGAGCGATCTCCAGAAAAACGATCCGGGAGATTTACTTTCGGCTCCTTAACCCCTGAAAGTGCTGCTGCTGCGGGAGCTCCGCCAGCGGCCTGGGAGGTGTGCATTTTAATGGACAAATCATTAAATTGTCGAGTCAGGACCTGCACCTGATCAACCACCTGTTGCAACGTATTTTGAGGGGTATGCTCCATATTCCCACAAAATTTCAACAGGAGTATTAGGCTGCTGAATATGTTATGCACACCAGTGCCTGCAGGAATGTACTGGTGTCTGAACTGTTATGCACACCAGTGCCTGCAGGAATGTACTGGTGTCTGAACTGTTATGCACACCAGTGCCTGCAGGAATGTACTGGTGTCTGAACAGATAGGGATGCAAAACAAATGAACTCACAGACAGACTGGGGAATATGACATTACGTACACAGAAGGTGATAGGGTAACAAAATAAACACAAAGTGAACAGAGAAGCCCAGAGGCTAAGAAACTGGGTGTCTCCCTAGTATTAGGAATGCTAAGATGGAAAAAGCAAGATGTTGTGTTTTAATACGTAGAGAATCCGAAATGCTGTTGCTAAGGGCAACAGCAAAACCCTAAAGGGTTACCAACGGGTGTGGCAGTAAACTCCTTGGTCAGAGATGGAATGATAGACACAAGGAGAGTCTCCACAATCCTAATCCTCACTTGCAGTGCACAGGTTCAGTTTACTGCCACTAAACTGACACCTGAACACCTTGCAGGGTGAGACAGGATTTAGGCAGGCAAGTCTGAGAATACAGCCGCAAACTTGCTAAGTTCACAGAGTAGCAAAAGAACCCCAGCAAGTTAAACGACTGACTCCAGTCTTACTGCTAGGTCTGGATTGGCAGAATGTAGTACCAAATCCCCAGGCCTATTTGCAGTAAGCAACAACAAATACAAGGCTACACAGTACTGGCTAACTTTCAGGAACTGACTAACCAACAAAGATTCAGCAGCATCTGCTTAACCTGAGAAGAGGCCTTATATAGCAGGTGCTGTCCACGCCCCACTCAGACCTCACAGACTGTGAGCACAAAAACCAGCACCGGATTCCCTGCCGTGCACAGAGCCTGTAACCACTGCACAGCAAAAGACCCGAACCGGAGTATCAGCTGCGCTCAGGTTACTCTGCTAGCACTTGTCTCCCGGTTGCCATGACAACGTGGCAGCACAGGGCAGGAGACCCTAACACATATTTAGTCTGTTGTTCAGACGCAGAGAATTTCTTTGCAAGCATTGACATATTCTTTTGCAACATTCTACCCACTCCGGCTCCTTCTGAGAGGGAAGGGCCACCACATTACCCTCTTGTGCATCTAAAATGGGTTCTACCTGGGAAGAACCCTCCCCAATGTCTGACATGTTACACACTTGTAAACACACACACACACACACACACACACACACACACACACACACACACACACACACACACACACACGGGAGCTATTGGGGACAGACCCACACTAAGGTCTGTCAGAGAGACACAGAGGGATTTGCCAGTCCACACACTGCACCTTTATATTGAATTATGGCAATATTACCCACTTACAGCGCATATACCAATAAAAGGCCCACAGACCTAATTATAATGAACACTCTCTGCCCCTTCTATAACACCCTGTACTTGTATCAGCGTGTCATGAGGAGAAACAGCATTCAGGAGCTTCACACTGGAGTTTCTGCAGGAGGAAATGGCAGCCAGTGAGTGTTCTGGAAAGTCTGAGGAGAAGCCCCGCCCTTCAGCCTCAGCAATGTAATATTTATACTGGCTGGGGATGGCACATCAGCGGCTGTACATGTATGTACCCTTTATGCCAGTGAGAGTAAAGTTTTAAAACATGCCCTCAGAGCGCCCCCCCCCCCCGCACTCTGCACCCTTGTGCTGAGAGACATGGCGCGCGCTGCGTGTGTACCTGTATGCCGCCAACGATGACCGGAGGATCCCCTCTCTACAGGACTCCGGCAATATACTCACCAGCCTTCTGACTTCTGGCTCTGTTAGGGGGTGGCGGCAGTGGTGTGTGAGTGAAAGCTGGCCAGGCTTGGGCTGTGTTCAGTACCCTTCAGGAGCTAATGGTGTCCTGTCAGTAGAAGCAGAACCATTAACTAATTGAGAAGTTGGTTCCTACTTCCCCCCCTAAGTCCCACGAAGCAGGGAAGCTGTTGCCAGCAGCTTCTCTGTAAAATAAAAAAAACTAAGAAAGTATTTTTCCAGCAAAGCTCTGTAGAACTCCACTAGGGTGCATCCAGTCTCCTGGGCACATTTTCTAAACTGAGGTCTGGAGGTGGGACATAGAGGGAGGAGCCAGTTCACACTGTTGAAAAGTCTTAAAGTGCCAAAGGCCCCTGCGGAACTGTCTATACCCCATGGTACTAAAATGAACCCCAGCATCCTCTAGGATGTAAGAGAAATAAGGGGTTTTATTTACTAAATGTTTGTTTTCATCAGTTTTTATCAACTCCAAATAGATGAAATAGATGGGCCAAAACACACATTTTCTAAAATGTAAACGTCAATATCAAAAATCATCTTTTAGTAAATGTGTGCCCCTAACCTCCTGACACCCAACACCAACTTAAATTGATTTTCATTGATAAAAACCAATGAAGATCGACTTTTAGTAAATAAACCCATCTTTAAATTAAAAATCCAAGCTTTAGCTTACTTAATTTTTTTATTTTTTTTAAATCATAAAAAAAATGTATTGAGAAAAATAGACAATCGCAGAGAAGTCAATCTGGAATAAGTCAATAACAAACATAAACCAAAGAGAACATAGAAATTGGTTCGACAGACAAACATAAAATAATTAAAAAAAAACATAGCAACCATAGGCGTGCGCAGGGGGGGTGCCTGGTGCGCACAGGCACCCCCTAATGTCCGGCAATCCGATCTCACATGCCTGATGCAGCGATCGCCGAGCAGGCTGATTACTGTCCCCTCTGTGTTGCACCCTGTCAGGACTGCATTACTGACTGGACGCCTGGGTTAATCAAGGGTGCCACTGCCACCGGCTTTCAAACTACCGGCTCCACCTCAATGTACAAAAACAGCGTGATGTGATGTGATGACATGCTGTTCGCACGCCCACCTCTCTCTTTCTATTCTATGCCAACGCCAGCCACTGGTGAGGAGCAACATGCAGCCAGCATTCCTCTTAGGAAAACAAATTCAATACTGGCAGGTGGTCGGCAGCAGCATTGACACGTAACGCGTTTTTCCAGCAGCAGCAGTAACTAGTCTGCGACTGTCAGTGTCAGTGAGTGACTGCAGCTTGCAGGGGAAAGAGAGGGGGAGCCAGACCAGGCTGAGGAGGAGCAGTGTAATTGCAGTGAGTGCCATCAGGGGTGTTTGGTGCACACCACAACATCTGACAATGCATCTGCATTATTAGGATTGGTACAAGGGTGGATATTTTATATTACGTTGACTGTCAATAGATGGTTCCAGACACACCCAAAAGGCGGTGCTAGACACACCCCTCCAACAGTGCACCCCCTAATAAAATGTGCTGCGCACACCTATGATAGCATCATACAAAACATCTGAGTAAGAATAAAATGTGGTCTGTCTCCAAAGAGGCATTACCATCGAACAATAACTCTTGTATGTATGTGGAAAGAAAGAAAGCGCCTAAAAAGTACCTTAAAAGAGGATTGAAGGCGCTATAGAAAAGCGAGTGTAGACATGGAGAATGACAGAGAGGAAAGAGAAGTAGGAGAGGAGCGGTAAAGGGAAAAGGTAAAGGGTAAAGTTCCACTGACGAGTCGGGATAAAAAATAAAAATAAAAAATTAAATTGTATAAAAGGGTAAAAGATGATATGTGAGGTCAGAACCTTAACTAAGGCCCGGGAGGGGGGTATTGTGATGAATATACCAAGGGAGCAGTGAGTCCTTTTTATTTTATATTAAAATATGCTCTTAATTCTTAATTTCAATTTCCTTCTGGTTTGCCCAATGAACTGGAAACCACACTGACATTCCAGCAGGTGTCTTTTATAGTATATTATTTTTGAGGGTACGGGTCGTTGGGTCGACTCAACTTAGGTCGACAGTCATTAGGTCAACCACTGAAGGTTGACATGGGCATTAGGTTGACATGTACTAGGTCGACAGGTGAAAAGATCGACATGCGTGTCATGCGTATAAATGCATTAATAATGTGCAGCAAATGTGTAAGGGGTACTATGTGTGTCATTATGTGTAGAAGGGCATTAATAAAAGTTGGCATAATGTGTAAGGTGCATTATGTTTATAAGGACATTAATAATGTGTGTCATGTGTAAAGGACATTACTGTGTGGTATTATATGTATAAATACATTACTGATGTGTGGCATTATGTGTATAAGGTGCTCTGCTGTGGAATTATGTATAGAAAGGGCACTACTGTGTGGTCTAATGTGAATAAAGAGCAATATGGTGTGATATAATGTGAATAAGGAGCAATTCAGTGTGATGTAATGTGAATAAGGGGCACTACTGTGAGGAGTAACGTATATAAGGTAAAGTGGTATTACTGTGTGATGTAACGTGAATTAGGGACACTATCACATGATAAAATGTGAATAAAGTTGCACTACTGTGTGGCGTAATTTGAATTGGGGGTAATATTGTGTGGCCATGCCCCTTCCCAGCAAGAACACACCCCTTTTTGGGCTGTGCGCCGAATGTGCGCACTGTTCCTATTTAAAATATAGGGGGTAGGAACACCAAAATATGGACTGCTATAGGTGAGGTGTGATGGTGCTGGGAAAGGGGTGCAGGATCAGAGGTGGAACTAGCAGTGGTTCTAGGGGGCACCAGCCAAAATCTTGCCTAGGGCATCATATTGGTTAGGGTCTGCTCTGATTGTAATAATTCCTCTCTCTGTACTGCTGAGATGTTGTCAATTTGCAACTACTCATGATAAAGGCACACTTCTGCAGCTCTCCAGAGTCATGTGGTGATTTGCACACAGACCACTTTACATGGTGTCAGAAGTTTTGCTGTGATGGCACAAAACCCCCCGACTTATAGATCCGCTGATTTTCGATGACACCATCGCAGATGCATGGCTCAAGTTCAAGAAGGAATGCTGCATATACTACTGTGCAGGACTATCAGATAAGCCAAACAAGGTCCAGGCATATACAATACCTTGCTAAACCTAGCTGGGGGTGAAGATGTTGATAAGGCAGACACATTTGCCTATTCAGAGGGGGAAGATCAGAAGCATACAGAAACACTAATTAAAATGTTTGATGAGCTTTGCTTAGCAGTGACAGGTGGTATAATGGACAGACATGTTTATAACACTGCTGTGCAGAGCCCCTCTGAGAGTATCCAGTCATATACTGCCAAACTGAAACTACTAGCAAAGAAATGTAATTATGGTGCACTAGTATGTGAGCTCATCAGGGACAGGACTGATGATTGTGTGTGGGACTTATAATTATGTAACTCGTGCACTTTTATTACTTGAGAAGGAATCAACACTGGAAGCTCTTACAACATGAGCAGTCCAATAGAAGTACAATGAAGTTTAAAAGAGAGTCGTATATATGTGACCTCCAGTAAGACGTGCAGCAACATACATGCTATGTGAATTGCACCAGTCACCATTCCCATGAATGCAACAAATATAATTTGACATGCTTGTGCAGGTCCTAGCCTAAAGTTGATGACAGACAACCTTACCAACACGTTCCACCAGCCGATGCTTTGCCAGAAAACACCCCAGACACCCGTCTCCACTGTGAAAGTATTGTCCTTAGGACAAACAAGGGTAAAAAAAAGGGCTTTATTCTATAGATGTTTTGGGCAGGGCCCGCTTAATGGCATTTTAGATCCTTGGTAAAGCAACGTACTGGGCCCTTAACCCACCTATTCAAGGAATGAAATAAAACTGCAGGTAGAAAATGCTGCCTGGCCGCTCTGACTGTGTGTAATTCACAATCAGACTGGTCAGCAGCATTTTCTACCTACTGTATCTCCCAAGACGCTCTGAAGGCCCCAACCTGGGAGACAAAAGCTACCTGGCCCAACCTGCCCCTGCTTGAAGGCCCCTAGAATAATGGGGCCCTGGGCAGCTGCCCAGTGTAACCATTTGTTAAGATGCCCTGGTTTTTGGGGATATAATCCCCTTCTTCAGGATATAAAATGAGCGCTGCCTTCACTTAACTTACTACATTTGGGGGTGCTGTTCCTCTAAGGAGGACAACGAAGCAAGTAAAAATCCTGGATGGAATAGCAGAGTGCTGGATTACAATATGGACTTTATACTGTATCTCTATCTATCTATCTATCTATCTCTTTTCAATATGATCGGCACTCCCATAGACCTGGTGCGCTCACACTCCTTAAAAAGAATAATATATTAAACCGATTGAGTGCGGCACTCACGATTCAGTAAACCACGCCATGACAGTTTGTTTTATATCACAAATCAGATTGAGCGGATCAGAGATAAGTGGTTTAGATTCCTTGGAATCCAAGCACATCCGAGCTTCTGGTATCCGAGTCAATCTGAGCAGCAGCTTGGGTGTTCCCGCCAGACTCGTATTACAAATCGATGCAAAACGTCATCATCCCAGCATCAGATTCTCATGGGTTTTGGATTCAATATAAGTGACCCAATTGTGATGACTTGGCGCCATTTCACTCCAGTCCAGGCACGCTGCTGTATGCTGCACTCTGCTCTGCTTTAAGTGGCTGTGCGTTGTCCAGACCGTGTCCAGACTCCATACAAGTGGCTATACTGTGTCCATATGAGGGGCCATGCTGTGTCCAGACTCCAAACAATCGGCTGTGCTGTGTCCATCCATACAAGTTACTGTGCTGTGTCCAGACTCCATATACAAGTGTCTGTTCTGCAGTGCCGTAACTAGACATTTTAGCGCTGTGTGCAAGAAATGGTATTGGCGCCCCCCTTTATGTAAAATAGAGGCAGTGCGTACCGTAGCCGCGCGGAAAATATATAGGGGCGTGGCTTCATGGGGAAGGGGTGTGGCCACAAAATAATTCCAATTCATATTACGGTGCACAGTAGTCTCCATTATTCAAATTACGGTGAACAGTAGCGTCACTACACCAGGTAGAGCCCCTTTTACACATTACGGCAGACAGCGTCCCCTTTTACACATTACGGCAGATAGCGTCCCCTTTTACACATTACGGCAGACAGCGTCCCCTTTTACACATTATGGCAGACAGTGTCCCCTTTTACACATTACGGCAGACAGCGTCCCCTTTTACACATTACGGCAGACAGCGTCCCTTTTTACACATTACGGCAGACAGCATCCCCTTTTATACATAACGGCAGACAGCGTACCCCTTTTACACATAACGGCAGACAGCGTCCCCCTTTTTACACATTACGGCAGGATAGATAGATAGATAGACAGACAGACAGTCAGAATAGTTGATACTTACCATCTCTCTGGAGGAAGGGGCTGTCAGTACATGACTAAGAGCAGCAGCATCACAGACCCCTGGGCACTGGTCTCATAGTCAGCTTGCGCGGTGATCTGGGTGAGTGCAGCGGCAGCCAGACCCTAATGTGTAAAAGCAGGTGAGTAACGGGACACAGGCGGCGCTTCCAGCGGGAGACGGCTCACAGGCGGCGCCGCACACTGGTCATAGACGGCGCCACCACCAGCAGAACACAGGCGACGCTGCCAGCGGGAGACGGGGACACAGGCAGCGCCGCCAGCGGCACACAGGGGGCACCACCAGCGGGAGTCGGGACACAGGCGGCGCCGCACGCTGGACACAGGCAGTGCCGCCAGCAGCAGTGAGTGTGTGTGCAGACTGGAGTCTGGAGATTGCGGCCCTGCGGGTGTGTTGCTCGATGGTGCGCCTCAGTGCATTTGCGCTGTGGGCAATGCACCATTGGCACAAACCTAGTTATGGCCCTGCTGTTCTGTCTCCATCTAAAGTGGCTGTGCTGTGTTCATTAAGTGGCTTTCCAGTGTCCATCTGCTCCAGTGCTGCTGACACACCTGTCCAGTGTCCATCTGCTCCAGTGCTGCCGACGCACCTGTCCAGTGTCCATCTGCTCCAGTGCTGAATGACGCACCTGTCCAGTGTCTATCTGCTCCAGTGCTGCCGACGCACCTGTCCAGTGTCCATCTGCTCCAGTGCTGAATGACGCACCTGTCCAGTGTCCATCTGCTCCAGTGCTGCTGACACACCTGTCCAGTGTCTATCTGCTCCAGTGCTGCCGACGCACCTGTCCAGTGTCCATCTGCTCCAGTGCTGAACGACGCACCTGTCCAGTGTCTATCTGCTCCAGTGCTGCCGACACACCTGTCCAGTGTCCATCTGCTCCAGTGCTGAATGACGCACCTGTCCAGTGTCCATCTGCTCCAGTGCTGCTGACACACCTGTCCAGTGTCTATCTGCTCCAGTGCTGCCGACGCACCTGTCCAGTGTCCATCTGCTCCAGTGCTGCTGACACACCTGTCCAGTGTCCATCTGCTCCAGTGCTGCCGACGCACCTGTCCAGTGTCCATCTGCTCCAGTGCTGCTGACACACCTGTCCAGTGTCCATCTGCTCTAGTGCTGCCGACGCACCTGTCCAGTGTCCATCTGCTCCAGTGCTGAACGACGCACCTGTCCAGTGTCTATCTGCTCCAGTGCTGCCGACACACCTGTCCAGTGTCCATCTGCTCCAGTGCTGAATGACGCACCTGTCCAGTGTCCATCTGCTCCAGTGCTGCTGACACACCTGTCCAGTGTCCATCAGCTCCAGTGCTGCCGACGCACCTGTCCAGTGTCCATCTGCTCCAGTGCTGCCGACGCACCTGTCCAGTGTCCATCTGCTCCAGTGCTGAACAACGCACCTGTCCAGTGTCCATCTGCTCCAGTGCTGCTGACACACCTGTCCAGTGTCCATCTGCTCTAGTGCTGCCGACGCACCTGTCCAGTGTCCATCTGCTCCAGTGCTGCTGACACACCTGTCCAGTGTCTATCTGCTCCAGTGCTGCCGACGCACCTGTCCAGTGTCCATCTGCTCCAGTGCTGAACGACGCACCTGTCCAGTGTCTATCTGCTCCAGTGCTGCCGACACACCTGTCCAGTGTCCATCTGCTCCAGTGCTGAATGACGCACCTGTCCAGTGTCCATCTGCTCCAGTGCTGCTGACACACCTGTCCAGTGTCCATCTGCTCCAGTGCTGAACGACGCACCTGTCCAGTATCCATCTGCTCCAGTGCTGCCGACACACCTGTCCAGTGTCTATCTGCTCCAGTGCTGCCGACGCACCTGTCCAGTGTCCATCTGCTCCAGTGCTGAACGACGCACCTGTCCAGTGTCCATCTGCTCCAGTGCTGCCGACGCACCTGTCCAGTGTCCATCTGCTCCAGTGCTGAACGATGCACCTGTCCAGTATCCATCTGCTCCAGTGCTGCTGACACACCTGTCCAGTGTCCATCAGCTCCAGTGCTGCCGACGCACCTGTCCAGTGTCCATCTGCTCCAGTGCTGCCGACGCACCTGTCCAGTGTCCATCTGCTCCAGTGCTGAACAACGCACCTGTCCAGTGTCCATCTGCTCCAGTGCTGCTGACACACCTGTCCAGTGTCCATCTGCTCTAGTGCTGCCGACGCACCTGTCCAGTGTCCATCTGCTCCAGTGCTGCCGACACACCTGTCCAGTGTCCATCTGCTCTAGTGCTGCCGACGCACCTGTCCAGTGTCCATCTGCTCCAGTGCGGCCGACACACCTGTCCAGTGTCCATCTGCTCCAGTGCTGCCGACATACCTGTCCAGTGTCCATCTGCTCCAGTGCTGCCGACACACCTGTCCAGTGTCCATCTGCTCTAGTGCTGCCGACGCACCTGTCCAGTGTCCATCTGCTCCAAATGTTAATTTTCAAAAACTTTTGTAAAAATGAAGTGATGATGAATATGCCCCTGAGTGACCAAACGTATAACATGTCTTCAATCCATGTGTCTGCTTTACAGTGTGCCCAGGCAATATCTGGGGGTACAACTAATTTGGTATCTATCTATCTATCTATCTATCTATCTAATCTATCTGTCTGTCTAATCTCTCTCTCTCTCTCTCTCTCTCTCTCTCTCTGTGTGATATAATATGCCTTATTTGATTTGTAATTTTAAATGTTTGCTTAGATAGATAAATAGATGGCTACATACTGTAGATAGATATAGAAATTAATATCTATGACACAGATATCTGCAAACGGGATACTGGAATCCGCTGTTAGTCTTCTGACTGTTGGGATCCCGACTGCCAGGATTTCGTACCCAGCCCCTACATACAGGTATATATGAAATCAGTAGCAATCACAGATATACAGTTACATATGAGACTGACAGCACATTATTTATTTTATTTTTTCTGTAGTGATAGATACAATTATTGATCTATACATAGGTAAATACTGTATGCCGATAGATCTAAGAAAGATAAATCAATACACTGATAAATAGACCCTTATCTAAGTGTGTTTACATAGTGTTAGGAACAGACATTTCCACCTCCAGGCACTAGAGGCCGCCATTGCCCTTGAACTTGTCCTCAAACAAAAAGGCCAGTACTACCTCACAAGTATCCAGGTTGGTCTTTGTTTCTTGTTTGAGTCTATAACTAGGGCATTTTGGTAAATTGATCAATTAAGGACATACAGTGTCTGTTGCAATGATTTCTGCTAGACCATTCCAAATCTACTCACCCAGGAATACTCAGTCTTGGCCACAAACTTGCACCTGACTTTTTATATCCTATGTAGCAGCAGTTCTGCCTTCTGTAAGCCATTTGGCTCCAACCAGATACTCTAGTATTGACAGTATATCCAAGCTAAACATAATAAAGTCTATTAAAAATGTGCAAGTATTGCTCAATAGAAAGGCAGGTCATGAAAACTGTATACCAGGCCTTTGAGACACAGTTGTGGACGACTGGACGTAAAGTCCATATTTTTGAGCAAATGATCCAGTGCATACAAACACCACTGGAAACCTTGTGGCTAAGGTGGACCATCATCAAGATCGTATTTTTCTAATCCAAACAGAAGAGCAGATTTAATCCCTACAAGTAAAGTACCTACTGGTCAACGTCCTTCTCCTCCCACTAGGCCCTTTAGTATGTGTTTACCAAAACTTGCATGGGTTCCTTAGTTGGTGTATGATGTACTTGAAACTGCTTTCTATCCATCTTCCCACTGACAAAAAGGTGCATTGTATACGCTTCCTTAAAGATAAATCTTTGGCACAGGCATCTCATATTACTGAATACGATATTGCAATACTATGGATCATTGATACCTACCTGCTTTGGGAGCAGAGGGTTTGGAACTAGGTGGAGGGGTAGTGGTTAGGCACTAGGAGGAGAGGTAGGGGTAGTGTTTGGGTAAGGCTGTGGAAACAGAGAGTTCGGCACTAAAGGGAGTTTTAGGTTTAGGCTGTGGGGGCAGAGGGTTAGGAACCAGGATGAGTGTTAGGGTTATGCTGTGGGAGCAGATGGTTAGAAACCAGGATGAGTGTTAGGGTTATGCTGTGGGAGCAGATGTTTAGGAACCAGGATGAGTGTTAGGGTTATGCTGTGGGAGCAGATGGCTAGGAACCAGGATGAGTGTTAGGGTTAGGCTGTGGGAGCAAAGGATTAGGAACTAGGAGGAGGATTAGTGGTTAGGGTTGGGCACTAGGAGGAGGCTTGGGTATTAGGGTTAGACACTAGGTGGAGGGGTAGTGGTTAGGCACTAGGAGGAGAGGTAGGGGTAGTGTTTGGGTAAGGCTGTGGAAGCAGAGAGTTTGGCACTAAAGGGAGTTTTAGGGTTAGGCTGTGGGGGCAGAGGGTTAGGAACCAGGATGAGTGTTAGGGTTATGCTGTGGGAGCAGATGGTTAGGAACCAGGATGAGTGTTAGGGTTATGCTGTGGGAGCAGATGGCTAGGAACCAGGATGAGTGTTAGGGTTAGGCTGTGGGAGCAAAGGATTAGGAACTAGGAGGAGGATTAGTGGTTAGGGTTGGGCACTAGGAGGAGGCTTGGGTATTAGGGTTAGACACTAGGAGGAGGGGTAGTGTTAAGGTTAGGTGGTGGCAGCAAAAGGTTAGGAACTAGGCAGAAGGTTAATGGTTAGTGTTAGGCACTAGTAGGAGGGTTAAAGGTTAGGCACTAGGAGGAGGGGTAGTGTTAGGGTTAGGTTGTGGTAGCATAAGGTTAGGAACTAGGCAGAAGGTTAATGGTTAGTGTTAGGCGCTAGTAGGAGGGTTAATTGTTAGGCACTAGGAGGAGGGGTAATGTTAGGGTTAGGCTGTGGGAGCAAAAGGTTAGGAACTAAGCACAGGGTTAGTGGTTAGTGTTAGGCACTAGGAGGAGGGTTTGGTATTATGGTTAGACACTGGGAGGAGGGTAGGGGTAGTGTTCGGGTTAGGTTGTGGGAGCAGATGGTTAGACACTGGGGGGGGGTTAGTCGTTAGGGTTAGGCACTAGGAGGAGGGTTATGGTTAGACACTAGGGGGAGGGTTTAGGTTAGGCTATGGGAGCAGTGAGTTAGGCACTAGGAGGAGTATTAGGGGTTAGGGTTAGGCTCTAGGGGGAGGGTTAGGGTTAGGCTGGGAGAGCAGAGGGTTAGGCATTAGGATGAGGTTTGGGGTGATGCCACTGTATGTCCAAGTCACTGACACTCGCATCTCCTTCTACTTTGAAAGACGTAAGGATGATTAGAGGGGCGACAGTGGGGCCACACAAATGTAGCTCTAGTACAGGAAGAGCATTACCATGTAGGTACAGCATACTTGCCGACTTTGATGCCCTCTCCTCCGGTAGAGTTCTGGGAGAGTAGGTAAGTATGAAGTAGAGAGAGCTGGGCATGGAAACACTATCTATACGTGCATAGGGCGTAATTCAGACCAGATCGCTAGCAAGCGATTTTTGCCCTGCTGCGATCAGATAGTCGCCTCCTACAGGGAGAGTATATTTTAGCTGTGCAAGTGTGCAATCGCATGTGTAGCAGAGCTGTGCAAACAGATCTTGTGCAGTCTCTGCGCAGCCCAGGACTTACTCAGCCGCTGCGATCACATCAGTCTGTCCAGGACCGGAATTGACGTCAGACACCCGCCCTGCAAACGCTTGGACACGCCTGCGCTTTTCCAACCACTCCATGAAAACGGTCAGTTGACACCCACAAACGTCTTCTTCCTGTCAATCTCCTTGGGTTCGGCTGTGCAAATGGATTCTTCGCACAAACCCATCGCTAAGCGACGATCTGCTTTGTATCCATGCGGCGTGCCTGCGCATTGTGGTGCATACGCGGGCGCAGTTTAGACCTGATCGCCCGCTGTGCAAAAATGCAGCCTAGCGATCAGGTCTGAATTACCCCCATAGTTATATCACCTGCAGTACGAGTATACGCTGGTGATAAAGACAGTCGCCAGCAGCTTCTGATTGGCTCCTGTGAAGATGATAGGTCTCTTCTCCATTTCTTGTGCCTCTATTATGTGACAGTGTGGGGGTCTTTTAGATTTCATTTTTTACTATTGTCATTCATACACAAGACTATATCTGCTGTATTACAGAGGGCTTTAGTTATTACCAAACCCAGCAGCATAAGCATTTTTCGTTATCAATGCAAATATAAAAATATATTTTCTTGTACTCATGTTCTGGCTAGATGTAAGCGTACCTGGGTGTATATATGCCTGATCTGTCACACCCTGGTGCATACTGTGTGTTACTGCCATGGAACTGGATGTACAGCGTCTTGATACTCAGCATATAGGTGTCAATGCGTTATTTTTAAGTGAGTATCTATCTTAAACACAATTGCGTCCAACTCAGCGAAAGCGCCGCACTCCTACTGCACATATCTAAACAAATCGCGACTCACCATGCACACTTAAGATCGGAGCGCTAATGCGACTAACTCTAAGGGGTATATTTACTAAAGTTTGCTATTGGACGATTTTCATTTTGGACGATTTTATGTCAATTTTGCAAATCGGGGAATGCTACAGGCAATAACCAAAAACATAAAAATAAAAACAACAATAATAATAATAATAATAATAATAATAATAAAAATTTGATTCCTTCCCAAAATCGAACTGCAAGAAATATTAATGTTTTCTCATGGGAAATTGGAGATTTATTGTACTAATGTTTGGTTTGAAAATTGACCAAACGCGGCAAATAAGTGACAGGCGATCGTCACTCACTCCTAAGCACATTCTATTGGCTAAACCTTCGTTACGATGCCTATAAATGTAGAGATGTGCGGTTTAGTTGTTGCTGAAAACTGAACACATCCAAACTTTGGGGCTCCAAGTCGAACCGAGACCCAACTCTGGTCATCCCACCAAGTTCTGATACTGTATCTAAAAACCAAATGTCACATGTTTTGGATTGCATGCAGTGGCGTATCTATACTGGGCGCAAGGTGTGCGGTGCACACTGGTTACTGGGTCTCACATCGCACACCCTGCACCTATTTTTTTAATACTTACCCCTCCTGGAGTCCCACATAGGCTGCAGAAATCACTGGTAAAATGGCACAGCGGCCATTTTCCCGGCATTTCAGCATAGTTGGAAAAACACTGAGCAACATTTTCCCGGAGACCTGCACATGCATACTAGACTCTTGCACAGCGTGAGGGTCTCCTACTGACCCTGATGCTCAGAGCCTGTACTGTGCTGGCGAGTAGAGAGTGGAGAGGGCCCGGACGGAAACTGCACATGGCCCCCCTCCTCTCTTAATATATCCCTGATTGCAGGGGCCATTTCTCACTGGAAATGACTGGAAATGAATGTTACTGATGGTGATAATCAGTGGCGGCTGCTGTTCCTGGGCTGCATCACCGTCCAAGCTGTGCAGGGGGGAGCTGGCTAGGACAAATGAACATACACGTTGTATGTAACATATGTCCTGGCTTCCTTCCCCAGGGATCTGCCGCAGCAGCATGGAATACACGGCTCAGTGCGCAGACTGTCAATTATGGTTTAGCCCGCCCCTGGAATCCCATTGGCTGATTTCACAGGAATCCAGGGGCGGGCTAAATCATTGTTGACAGCCTGAGCACTGAGCAGTGTATTTCATGCTGCAGCGGCGCCGGCGGATCCCCGGAAAAGGGAGCCAGGACATATGTTACATACAACTGCACCTGTATGTTCATATGTCCTGCATAGCTTGGATGGCTCTGCAGTCCAGGGGCAGCATCCGCCGCTGGGAATAATACTATAGAACACAAACAGGTCCCAGTTACATGATTTTAGCTTTTTTTTATCAGTTTTTTAAGAAATCCAGATTCAAAACCAAAATACTTGAGGGTCAGCTTTGTAACGATATGCTAATGCAGCCAGAGGCATCCGAGGGAAAGGACTCCTCCCGGCGGCATCACAGATCCTTAGACGTAGCGCCGGATCATCTGCGAGACAACTGGCCATCTGGGTAGCCCTGAGGTTATTTAGATCAGACCTCGTAGTTCCGTAGCGAAGGCCAGGAAGTCTTGGTCAGAAGACACAGACACACACACTCCCATTTTCAGGACTGCTGCACAGACCCACCCAATCCCCAGCAACAAATAGCAACATCCTGTCAATCAGGCTGCAGCTCAGGGGGCATTGCATGCGCCAACGCAGGACCTGTTCTGCCCATGCACTGGTGCCCCACTACTGCATTTACGAATATCTCTGAATGAGCAATGGCAATACAAGGCTATACAGTGCTGCAGTATGCAAATCACCACCTGACTGAAGACACCCAGGAGGCAGAATTAATGCAACCACAGCAGCACCTGGTGAGTGCTGTGAGGAGGGTGAAGGCTGCACTCTGGATATAGAGCGCTGTGAGTAGGGTGAGAACTGCACTCTGGATGTAGAGCGCTGTGAGGAGGGTGAAAACTGCACTCTGGATGTAGAGCGCTGTGAGGAGGGTGAGGGCAGTACTCTGGATGTAGAGCGCTGTGAGTAGAGTGAGGGCTGTACTCTGGATGTAGAGCGCTGTGAGTAGAGTGAGGGCTGTACTCTGGATGTAGAGCGCTGTGAGCAGGGTGAGGGCTGCACTCTGGATGTAGAGCGCTGTGAGTAGGGTGAGGGCTGTACTCTGGATGTAGAGCGCTGTGAGTAGGGTGAGGGCTGCACTCTGGATGTAGAGCGCTGTGAGTAGTGTGAGGACTGCACTCTGGGTGTAGAGTGCTGTGAGTAGGGTGAGGGCTACACTCTGGGTGTAGAGTGCTGTGAGTAGGGTGAGGGCTACACTCTGGGTGTAGAGTGCTGTGAGTAGGGTGAGGGCTACACTCTGGCTGTAAAGCGATGTGAGTAGGGTGAGAGCTGCACTCTAGATGTAGAGCGTTGTGAGTAGAGTGAGGGCTGCTCTCTGGATATAGAGTGCTGTGAGTAGGGTGAGGGCTGCACTCTGGATGTAGAGTGCTGTGAGTATGGTGAGGGCTGCACTCTGGATGTAGAGCGCTGTGAGGAGCGTGAGGGCTGCACTCTGGATGTAGAGCGTTGTGAGTAGAGTGAGGGCTGCACTCTGGATATAGAGTGCTGTGAGTAGGGTGAGGGCTGCACTCTGGATGTAGAGCGCTGTGAGTAGGGTGAGAGCTGCACTCTGGATGTAGAGCGCTGTGAGGAGGGTGAGGGCTGTACTCTGGATGTAGAGCGCTGTGAGGAGGGTGAGGGCTGCACTCTGGATGTAGAGCGCTGGGAGGAGGGTGAGGACTGCACTCTGGATGTAGAGCGCTGGGAGGAGGGTGAGGGCTGTACTCTGGATGTAGAGCGCTGTGAGTAGGGTGAGGGCTGCACTCTGGATGTAGAGCGCTGGGAGGAGGGTGAGGACTGCACTCTGGATGTAGAGCGCTGTGAGTAGGGTGAGGGCTGCACTCTGGATGTAGAGCGCTGTGAGTAGGGTGAGGGCTGCACTCTGGGTGTAGAGTGCTGTGAGTAGGGTGAGGGCTACACTCTGGCTGTAAAGCGATGTGAGTAGGGTGAGAGCTGCACTCTAGATGTAGAGCGTTGTGAGTAGAGTGAGGGCTGCTCTCTGGATATAGAGTGCTGTGAGTAGGGTGAGGGCTGCACTCTGGATGTAGAGTGCTGTGAGTATGGTGAGGGCTGCACTCTGGATGTAGAGCGCTGTGAGGAGCGTGAGGGCTGCACTCTAGATGTAGAGCGTTGTGAGTAGAGTGAGGGCTGCACTCTGGATATAGAGTGCTGTGAGTAGGGTGAGGGCTGCACTCTGGAGGTAGAGCTCTGTGAGTAGGGTGAGAGCTGCACTCTGGATGTAGAGCGCTGTGAGGAGGGTGAGGGCTGTACTCTGGATGTAGAGCGCTGTGAGGAGGGTGAGGGCTGTACTCTGGATGTAGAGCGCTGTGAAGAGGGTGAGGGCTGTACTCTGGATGTAGAGCGCTGTGAGGAGGGTGAGGGCTGCACTCTGGATGTAGAGCGCTGTGAAGAGGGTGAGGGCTGTACTCTGGATGTAGAGCTCTGTGAGTAGGGTGAGGACTGCACTCTGGATGTAGAGCGCTGTGAGGAGGGTGAGGGCTGTACTCTGGATGTAGAGCGCTGTGAGTAGGGTGAGGGCTGCACTCTGGATGTAGAGCGCTGGGAGGAGGGTGAGGACTGCACTCTGGATGTAGAGCGCTGTGAGTAGGGTGAGGGCTGCACTCTGGATGTAGAGCGCTGTGAGTAGGGTGAGGGCTGTACTCTGGATGTAGAGCGCTGTGAGTAGGGTGAGGGCTGCACTCTGGATGTAGAGCGCTGTGAGGAGGGTGAGGGCTGTACTCTGGATGTAGAGCGCTGTGAGGAGGGGGACGGCTGCACTCTAGATGTAGAGCGTTGTGAGTAGAGTGAGGGCTGCACTCTGGATATAGAGTGCTGTGAGTAGGGTGAGGGCTGCACTCTGGATGTAGAGCGCTGTGAGTAGGGTGAGAGCTGCACTCGGGATGTAGAGCGCTGTGAGGAGGGTGAGGGCTGTACTCTGGATGTAGAGGGCTGTGATTAGGGTGAGGGCTGCACTCTGGATGTAGAGCGCTGTGAGGAGGGGGACGGCTGCACTCTGAATGTAGAGCGCTGTGAGGAGGGTTAGGGCTGCACTCTGGATGTAGAGCGCTGGGAGGAGGGTGAGGACTGCACTCTGGATGTAGAGCGCTGTGAGTAGGGTGAGGGCTGCACTCTGGATGTAGAGCGCTGTGAGTAGGGTGAGGGCTGTACTCTGGATGTAGAGCGCTGTGAGTAGGGTGAGGGCTGCACTCTGGATGTAGAGCGCTGTGAGGAGGGTGAGGGCTGTACTCTGGATGTAGAGCGCTGTGAGGAGGGGGACGGCTGCACTCTAGATGTAGAGCGTTGTGAGTAGAGTGAGGGCTGCACTCTGGATATAGAGTGCTGTGAGTAGGGTGAGGGCTGCACTCTGGATGTAGAGCGCTGTGAGTAGGGTGAGAGCTGCACTCGGGATGTAGAGCGCTGTGAGGAGGGTGAGGGCTGTACTCTGGATGTAGAGGGCTGTGATTAGGGTGAGGGCTGCACTCTGGATGTAGAGCGCTGTGAGGAGGGGGACGGCTGCACTCTGAATGTAGAGCGCTGTGAGGAGGGTTAGGGCTGCACTCTGGATGTAGAGCGCTGGGAGGAGGGTGAGGACTGCACTCTGGATGTAGAGCGCTGTGAGGAGGGTGAGGGCTGTACTCTGGATGTAGAGCGCTGTGAGGAGGGTGAGGGCTGTACTCTGGATGTAGAGCGCTGTGAGGAGGGTGAGGGCTGCACTCTGAAAGTAGAGCGCTGTGAGGAGGGTGAGGACTGTACTCTGGATGTAGAGCACTGTGAGTAGGGTGAGGGCTGCACTCTGGATGTAGAGCGCTGTGAGTAGGGTGAGGGCTGCACTCTGGATGTAGAGCGCTGTAAGGAGGGTGAGGGCTGCACTCTGGATGTAGAGCGCTGTAAGGAGGGTGAGGACTGCACTCTGGATGTAGAGCGCTGTGAGTAGGGTGAGGGCTGCACTCTGGGTGTAGAGCGCTGTGAGGAGGGGGACGGCTGCACTCTGGATGTAGAGCGCTGTGAGAAGGGTGAGGGCAGTACTCTGGATGTAGAGCGCTGTGATTAGGGTGAGGGCTGCACTCTGAATGTAGAGCTCTGTGAGGAGGGAGACGGCTGCACTCTGGATGTAGAGCGCTGTGGGGAGGGTGAGGGCTGTACTCTGGATGTAGAGCGCTGTGAGGAGGGTGAGGGCTGTACTTTGGATGTAGAGCGCTGTGAGTAGGGTGAGGGCTGCACTCTGGATGTAGAGCGCTGTGAGGAGGGTGAGGACTGTACTCTGGATGTATAGCGCTGTGAGTAGGGTGAGGGCTGCACTCTGCATGTAGAGCGCTGTGAGGAGGGTGAGGACTGCACTCTGGATGTAGAGCGCTGTGAGTAGGGTGAGAGCTGCACTCTGGATGTAGAGGGCTGTGAGTAGGGTGAGGGCTGAACTCTGGATGTAGAGCGCTGTGAGTAGGGTGAGGGCTGTCCTCTGGATGTAGAGCGCTGTGAGTAGGGTGAGGACTGCACTCTGGATGTAGAGCGCTGTGAGTAGGGTGAGGGCTGTACTCTGGATGTAGAGCGCTGTGAGTAGGGTGGGGGCTGCACTCTGGATGTAGAGCGCTGTGAGGAGGGGGACGGCTGCACTCTAGATGTAGAGCGTTGTGAGTAGAGTGAGGGCTGCACTCTGGATATGGAGTGCTGTGAGTAAGGTGAGGGCTGCACTCTGGATGTAGAGCGCTGTGAGTAGGGTGAGAGCTGCACTCGGGATGTAGAGCGCTGTGAAGAGGGTGAGGGCTGTACTCTGGATGTAGAGCGCTGTGAGGAGGGTGAGGGCTGCACTCTGGATGTAGAGAGCTGTGATTAGGGTGAGGGCTGCACTCTGGATGTAGAGCGCTGTGAGGAGGGGGACGGCTGCACTCTGGATGTAGAGCGCTGTGAGGAGGGTGAGGGCTGCACTCTGGATGTAGAGCGCTGGGAGGAGGGTGAGGACTGCACTCTGGATGTAGAGCGCTGTGAGTAGGGTGAGGGCTGCACTCTGGATGTAGAGCGCTGTGAGTAGGGTGAGGGCTGTACTCTGGATGTAGAGCGCTGTGAGGAGGGGGACGGCTGCACTCTGAATGTAGAGCGCTGTGAGGAGGGTTAGGGCTGCACTCTGGATGTAGAGCGCTGGGAGGAGGGTGAGGACTGCACTCTGGATGTAGAGCGCTGTGAGGAGGGGGACGGCTGCACTCTGGATGTAGAGCGCTGTGAGGAGGGTGAGGGCTGTACTCTGGACGTAGAGCGCTGTGAGGAGGGTGAGGGCTGTACTCTGGATGTAGAGCGCTGTGAGTAGGGTGAGGGCTGCACTCTGAAAGTAGAGCGCTGTGAGGAGGGTGAGGACTGTACTCTGGATGTAGAGCGCTGTGAGTAGGGTGAGGGCTGCACTCTGGATGTAGAGCGCTGTGAGGAGGGTGAGGACTGCACTCTGGATGTAGAGCGCTGTGAGTAGGGTGAGGGCTGCACTCTGGGTGTAGAGCGCTGTGAGGAGGGGGACGGCTGCACTCTGGATGTAGAGCGCTGTGAGAAGGGTGAGTGCAGTACTCTGGATGTAGAGCGCTGTGATTAGGGTGAGGGCTGCACTCTGAATGTAGAGCTCTGTGAGGAGGGAGATGGCTGCACTCTGGATGTAGAGCGCTGTGAGGAGGGTGAGGGCTGTACTCTGGATGTAGAGCGCTGTGAGGAGGGTGAGGGCTGTACTCTGGATGTAGAGCGCTGTGAGGAGGGTGAGGGCTGTACTTTGGATGTAGAGCGCTGTGAGTAGGGTGAGGGCTGCACTCTGGATGTAGAGCGCTGTGAGGAGGGTGAGGGCTGCACACTGGATGTAGAGCGCTGTGAGTAGGGTGAGAGCTGCACTCTGGATGTAGAGGGCTGTGAGTAGGGTGAGGGCTGTACTCTGGATGTAGAGCGCTGTGAGTAGGGTGAGGGCTGTCCTCTGGATGTAGAGCGCTGTGAGTAGGGTGAGGACTGCACTCTGGATGTAGAGCGCTGTGAGTAGGGTGAGGGCTGTACTCTGGATGTAGAGCGCTGTGAGTAGGGTGAGGGCTGCACTCTGGATGTAGAGCGCTGTGAGGAGAGTGAGGGCTGTACTCTGGATGTAGAGCGCTGTGAGGAGGGGGACGGCTGCACTCTAGATGTAGAGCGTTGTGAGTAGAGTGAGGGCTGCACTCTGGATATAGAGTGCTGTGAGTAAGGTGAGGGTTGCACTCTGGATGTAGAGCGCTGTGAGTAGGGTGAGAGCTGCACTCGGGATGTAGAGCGCTGTGAAGAGGGTGAGGGCTGCACTCTGGATGTAGAGAGCTGTGATTAGGGTGAGGGCTGCACTCTGGATGTAGAGCGCTGTGAGGAGGGGGACGGCTGCACTCTGAATGTAGAGCGCTGTGAGGAGGGTGAGGGCTGCACTCTGGATGTAGAGCGCTGGGAGGAGGGTGAGGACTGCACTCTGGATGTAGAGCGCTGGGAGGAGGGTGAGGACTGCACTCTGGATGTAGAGCGCTGTGAGTAGGGTGAGGGCTGTACTCTGGATGTAGAGCGCTGTGAGTAGGGTGAGGGCTGCACTCTGGATGTAGAGCGCTGTGAGGAGAGTGAGGGCTGTACTCTGGATGTAGAGCGCTGTGAGGAGGGGGACGGCTGCACTCTGGATGTAGAGCGCTGTGAGGAGGGTGAGGGCAGTACTCTGGATGTAGAGCGCTGTGATTAGGGTGAGGGCTGCACTCTGGATGTAGAGCGCTGTGAGGAGGGGGACGGCTGCACTCTGGATGTAGAGCGCTGTGAGGAGGGTGAGGGCTGCACTCTGGATGTAGAGCGCTGTGAGGAGGGTGAGGGCTGTACTCTGGATGTAGAGCGCTGTGAGTAGGGTGAGGGCTGCACTCTGAAAGTAGAGCGCTGTGAGGAGGGTGAGGACTGTACTCTGGATGTAGAGCACTGTGAGTAGGGTGAGGGCTGCACTCTGGATGTAGAGCGCTGTGAGTAGGGTGAGGGCTGCACTCTGGATGTAGAGCGCTGTGAGTAGGGTGAGGGCTGCACTCTGGATGTAGAGCGCTGTGAGGAGGGTGAGGACTGCACTCTGGATGTAGAACGCTGTGAGTAGGGTGAGGGCTGCACTCTGGGTGTAGAGCGCTGTGAGGAGGGGGACGGCTGCACTCTGGATGTAGAGCGCTGTGAGAAGGGTGAGGGCAGTACTCTGGATGTAGAGCGCTGTGATTAGGGTGAGGGCTGCACTCTGAATGTAGAGCTCTGTGAGGAGGGAGACGGCTGCATTCTGGATGTAGAGCGCTGTGAGGAGGGTGAGGGCTGTACTCTGGATGTAGAGCGCTGTGAGGAGGGTGAGGGCTGTACTCTG
Source organism: Pseudophryne corroboree (assembly GCF_028390025.1). Lineage (NCBI taxonomy): Eukaryota > Metazoa > Chordata > Amphibia > Anura > Myobatrachidae > Pseudophryne > Pseudophryne corroboree. The sequence continues at coordinate 1,179,589,656 of NC_086444.1, forward strand.
GATGTAGAGCGCTGTGAGGAGGGTGAGGGCTGTACTTTGGATGTAGAGCGCTGTGAGTAGGGTGAGGGCTGCACTCTGGATGTAGAGCGCTGTGAGGAGGGTGAGGACTGTACTCTGGATGTATAGCGCTGTGAGTAGGGTGAGGGCTGCACTCTGCATGTAGAGCGCTGTGAGGAGGGTGAGGACTGCACTCTGGATGTAGAGCGCTGTGAGTAGGGTGAGAGCTGCACTCTGGATGTAGAGGGCTGTGAGTAGGGTGAGGGCTGTACTCTGGATGTAGAGCGCTGTGAGGAGGGTGAGGGCTGTACTTTGGATGTAGAGCGCTGTGAGTAGGGTGAGGGCTGCACTCTGGATGTAGAGCGCTGTGAGGAGGGTGAGGACTGCACACTGGATGTAGAGCGCTGTGAGTAGGGTGAGAGCTGCACTCTGGATGTAGAGGGCTGTGAGTAGGGTGAGGGCTGTACTCTGGATGTAGAGCGCTGTGAGGAGGGTGAGGGCTGTACTCTGGATGTAGAGCGCTGTGAGGAGGGTGAGGGCTGTACTTTGGATGTAGAGCGCTGTGAGTAGGGTGAGGGCTGCACTCTGGATGTAGAGCGCTGTGAGGAGGGTGAGGACTGCACACTGGATGTAGAGCGCTGTGAGTAGGGTGAGAGCTGCACTCTGGATGTAGAGGGCTGTGAGTAGGGTGAGGGCTGTACTCTGGATGTAGAGCGCTGTGAGTAGGGTGAGGGCTGTCCTCTGGATGTAGAGCGCTGTGAGTAGGGTGAGGACTGCACTCTGGATGTAGAGCGCTGTGAGTAGGGTGAGGGCTGTACTCTGGATGTAGAGCGCTGTGAGTAGGGTGAGGGCTGCACTCTGGATGTAGAGCGCTGTGAGGAGAGTGAGGGCTGTACTCTGGATGTAGAGCGCTGTGAGGAGGGGGACGGCTGCACTCTAGATGTAGAGCGTTGTGAGTAGAGTGAGGGCTGCACTCTGGATATAGAGTGCTGTGAGTAAGGTGAGGGTTGCACTCTGGATGTAGAGCGCTGTGAGTAGGGTGAGAGCTGCACTCTGAATGTAGAGCGCTGTGAGGAGGGTGAGGGCTGCACTCTGAATGTAGAGAGCTGTGATTAGGGTGAGGGCTGCACTCTGGATGTAGAGCGCTGGGAGGAGGGTGAGGACTGCACTCTGGATGTAGAGCGCTGGGAGGAGGGTGAGGACTGCACTCTGGATGTAGAGCGCTGTGAGTAGGGTGAGGGCTGCACTCTGGATGTAGAGCGCTGTGAGGAGAGTGAGGGCTGTACTCTGGATGTAGAGCGCTGTGAGGAGGGGGACGGCTGCACTCTGGATGTAGAGCGCTGTGAGGAGGGTGAGGGCAGTACTCTGGATGTAGAGCGCTGTGATTAGGGTGAGGGCTGCACTCTGGATGTAGAGCGCTGTGAGGAGGGGGACGGCTGCACTCTGGATGTAGAGCGCTGTGAGGAGGGTGAGGGCTGCACTCTGGATGTAGAGCGCTGTGAGGAGGGTGAGGGCTGTACTCTGGATGTAGAGCGCTGTGAGTAGGGTGAGGGCTGCACTCTGAAAGTAGAGCGCTGTGAGGAGGGTGAGGACTGTACTCTGGATGTAGAGCACTGTGAGTAGGGTGAGGGCTGCACTCTGGATGTAGAGCGCTGTGAGTAGGGTGAGGGCTGCACTCTGGATGTAGAGCGCTGTGAGGAGGGTGAGGACTGCACTCTGGATGTAGAACGCTGTGAGTAGGGTGAGGGCTGCACTCTGGGTGTAGAGCGCTGTGAGGAGGGGGACGGCTGCACTCTGGATGTAGAGCGCTGTGAGAAGGGTGAGGGCAGTACTCTGGATGTAGAGCGCTGTGATTAGGGTGAGGGCTGCACTCTGAATGTAGAGCTCTGTGAGGAGGGAGACGGCTGCATTCTGGATGTAGAGCGCTGTGAGGAGGGTGAGGGCTGTACTCTGGATGTAGAGCGCTGTGAGGAGGGTGAGGGCTGTACTCTGGATGTAGAGCGCTGTGAGGAGGGTGAGGGCTGTACTTTGGATGTAGAGCGCTGTGAGTAGGGTGAGGGCTGCACTCTGGATGTAGAGCGCTGTGAGGAGGGTGAGGACTGTACTCTGGATGTATAGCGCTGTGAGTAGGGTGAGGGCTGCACTCTGCATGTAGAGCGCTGTGAGGAGGGTGAGGACTGCACTCTGGATGTAGAGCGCTGTGAGTAGGGTGAGAGCTGCACTCTGGATGTAGAGGGCTGTGAGTAGGGTGAGGGCTGTACTCTGGATGTAGAGCGCTGTGAGTAGGGTGAGGGCTGTCCTCTGGATGTAGAGCGCTGTGAGTAGGGTGAGGACTGCACTCTGGATGTAGAGCGCTGTGAGTAGGGTGAGGGCTGTACTCTGGATGTAGAGCGCTGTGAGTAGGGTGAGGGCTGCACTCTGGATGTAGAGCGCTGTGAGGAGAGTGAGGGCTGTACTCTGGATGTAGAGCGCTGTGAGGAGGGGGACGGCTGCACTCTAGATGTAGAGAGCTGTGATTAGGGTGAGGGCTGCACTCTGGATGTAGAGCGCTGTGAGGAGGGGGACGGCTGCACTCTGAATGTAGAGCGCTGTGAGGAGGGTGATGGCTGCACTCTGGATGTAGAGCGCTGGGAGGAGGGTGAGGACTGCACTCTGGATGTAGAGCGCTGTGAGTAGGGTGAGGGCTGCACTCTGGATGTAGAGCGCTGTGAGTAGGGTGAGGGCTGTACTCTGGATGTAGAGCGCTGTGAGGAGGGGGACGGCTGCACTCTGAATGTAGAGCGCTGTGAGGAGGGTTAGGGCTGCACTCTGGATGTAGAGCGCTGGGAGGAGGGTGAGGACTGCACTCTGGATGTAGAGCGCTGTGAGGAGGGTGAGGGCTGTACTCTGGATGTAGAGCGCTGTGAGGAGGGTGAGGGCTGTACTCTGGATGTAGAGCGCTGTGAGTAGGGTGAGGGCTGCACTCTGAAAGTAGAGCGCTGTGAGTAGGGTGAGGACTGTACTCTGGATGTAGAGCACTGTGAGTAGGGTGAGGGCTGCACTCTGGGTGTAGAGCGCTGTGAGGAGGGGGACGGCTGCACTCTGGATGTAGAGCGCTGTGAGAAGGGTGAGGGCAGTACTCTGGATGTAGAGCGCTGTGATTAGGGTGAGGGCTGCACTCTGAATGTAGAGCTCTGTGAGGAGGGAGACGGCTGCACTCTGAATGTAGAGCGCTGTGAGGAGGGTGAGAGCTGTACCCTGGATGTAGAGCTCTGTGAGGAGGGTGAGGGCTGTACTCTGGATGTAGAGCGCTGTGAGGAGGGTGAGGGCTGTACTTTGGATGTAGAGCGCTGTGAGTAGGGTGAGGGCTGCACTCTGGATGTAGAGCGCTGTGAGGAGGGTGAGGACTGTACTCTGGATGTATAGCGCTGTGAGTAGGGTGAGGGCTGCACTCTGCATGTAGAGCGCTGTGAGGAGGGTGAGGACTGCACTCTGGATGTAGAGCGCTGTGAGTAGGGTGAGAGCTGCACTCTGGATGTAGAGGGCTGTGAGTAGGGTGAGGGCTGCACTCTGCATGTAGAGCGCTGTGAGGAGGGTGAGGACTGCACTCTGCATGTAGAGCGCTGTGAGTAGGGTGAGAGCTGCACTCTGGATGTAGAGGGCTGTGAGTAGGGTGAGGGCTGTACTCTGGATGTAGAGCGCTGTGAGTAGGGTGAGGGCTGTCCTCTGGATGTAGAGCGCTGTGAGTAGGGTGAGGACTGCACTCTGGATGTAGAGCGCTGTGAGTAGGGTGAGGGCTGTACTCTGGATGTAGAGCGCTGTGAGTAGGGTGAGGACTGCACTCTGGATGTAGAGCGCTGTGAGGAGAGTGAGGGCTGTACTCTGGATGTAGAGCGCTGTGAGGAGGGGGACGGCTGCACTCTAGATGTAGAGCGTTGTGAGTAGAGTGAGGGCTGCACTCTGGATATAGAGTGCTGTGAGTAAGGTGAGGGCTGCACTCTGGATGTAGAGCGCTGTGAGTAGGGTGAGAGCTGCACTCGGGATGTAGAGCGCTGTGAAGAGGGTGAGGGCTGTACTCTGGATGTAGAGCGCTGTGAGGAGGGTGAGGGCTGCACTCTGGATGTAGAGCGCTGTGAGGAGGGTGAGGGCTGCACTCTGGATGTAGAGAGCTGTGATTAGGGTGAGGGCTGCACTCTGGATGTAGAGCGCTGTGAGGAGGGGGACGGCTGCACTCTGAATGTAGAGCGCTGTGAGGAGGGTGATGGCTGCACTCTGAATGTAGAGCGCTGTGAGTAGGGTGAGGGCTGCACTCTGAATGTAGAGCGCTGGGAGGAGGGTGAGGACTGCACTCTGGATGTAGAGCGCTGTGAGGAGGGTGAGGGCTGTACTCTGGATGTAGAGCGCTGTGAGGAGGGTGAGGGCTGTACTCTGGATGTAGAGCGCTGTGAGTAGGGTGAGGGCTGCACTCTGAAAGTAGAGCGCTGTGAGGAGGGTGAGGACTGTACTCTGGATGTAGAGCACTGAGTAGGGTGAGGGCTGCACTCTGGGTGTAGAGCGCTGTGAGGAGGGGGACGGCTGCACTCTGGATGTAGAGCGCTGTGAGAAGGGTGAGGGCAGTACTCTGGATGTAGAGCGCTGTGATTAGGGTGAGGGCTGCACTCTGAATGTAGAGCTCTGTGAGGAGGGAGACGGCTGCACTCTGGATGTAGAGCGCTGTGAGGAGGGTGAGAGCTGTACTCTGGATGTAGAGCTCTGTGAGGAGGGTGAGGGCTGTACTCTGGATGTAGAGCGCTGTGAGGAGGGTGAGGGCTGTACTTTGGATGTAGAGCGCTGTGAGTAGGGTGAGGGCTGTCCTCTGGATGTAGAGCGCTGTGAGTAGGGTGAGGACTGCACTCTGGATGTAGAGCGCTGTGAGTAGGGTGAGGGCTGTACTCTGGATGTAGAGCGCTGTGAGTAGGGTGAGGGCTGCACTCTGGATGTAGAGCGCTGTGAGGAGAGTGAGGGCTGTACTCTGGATGTAGAGCGCTGTGAGGAGGGGGACGGCTGCACTCTAGATGTAGAGCGTTGTGAGTAGAGTGAGGGCTGCACTCTGGATATAGAGTGCTGTGAGTAAGGTGAGGGCTGCGCTCTGGATGTAGAGCGCTGTGAGTAGGGTGAGAGCTGCACTCGGGATGTAGAGCGCTGTGAAGAGGGTGAGGGCTGTACTCTGGATGTAGAGCGCTGTGAGGAGGGTGAGGGCTGCACTCTGGATGTAGAGAGCTGTGATTAGGGTGAGGGCTGCACTCTGGATGTAGAGCGCTGTGAGGAGGGGGATGGCTGCACTCTGAATGTAGAGCGCTGTGAGGAGGGTGAGGGCTGCACTCTGAATGTAGAGCGCTGGGAGGAGGGTGAGGACTGCACTCTGGATGTAGAGCGCTGTGAGTAGGGTGAGGGCTGCACTCTGGATGTAGAGCGCTGTGAGTAGGGTGAGGGCTGTACTCTGGATGTAGAGCGCTGTGAGTAGGGTGAGGGCTGCACTCTGGATGTAGAGCGCTGTGAGGAGAGTGAGGGCTGTACTCTGGATGTAGAGCGCTGTGAGGAGGGGGACGGCTGCACTCTGGATGTAGAGCGCTGTGAGGAGGGTGAGGGCAGTACTCTGGATGTAGAGCGCTGTGATTAGGGTGAGGGCTGCACTCTGGATGTAGAGCGCTGTGAGGAGGGGGACGGCTGCACTCTGGATGTAGAGCGCTGTGAGGAGGGTGAGGGCTGCACTCTGGATGTAGAGCGCTGTGAGGAGGGTGAGGGCTGTACTCTGGATGTAGAGCGCTGTGAGGAGGGTGAGGGCTGCACTCTGGATGTAGAGCGCTGTGAGGAGGGTGAGGACTGTACTCTGGATGTAGAGCACTGTGAGTAGGGTGAGGGCTGCACTCTGGATGTAGAGCGCTGTGAGTAGGGTGAGGGCTGCACTCTGGATGTAGAGCGCTGTGAGGAGGGTGAGGACTGCACTCTGGATGTAGAGCGCTGTGAGGAGGGTGAAGGCTGCACTCTGGATGTAGAGCGCTGTGAGGAGGGGGACGGCTGCACTCTGGGTGTAGAGTGCTGTGAGTAGGGTGAGGGCTACACTCTGGGTGTAGAGTGCTGTGAGTAGGGTGAGGGCTACACTCTGGGTGTAGAGTGCTGTGAGGAGGGGGACGGCTGCACTCTGAATGTAGAGCGCTGTGAGGAGGGTTAGGGCTGCACTCTGGATGTAGAGCGCTGTGAGGAGGGTGAGGACTGCACTCTGGATGTAGAGCGCTGTGAGGAGGGTGAAGGCTGCACTCTGGATGTAGAGCGCTGTGAGGAGGGGGAACGGCTGCACTCTGGGTGTAGAGTGCTGTGAGTAGGGTGAGGGCTGCACTCTGGATGTAGAGCGCTGTGAGGAGGGGGACGGCTGCACTCTGAATGTAGAGCGCTGTGAGGAGGGTTAGGGCTGCACTCTGGATGTAGAGCGCTGGGAGGAGGGTGAGGACTGCACTCTGGATGTAGAGCGCTGTGAGTAGGGTGAGGGCTGCACTCTGGATGTAGAGCGCTGTGAGTAGAGTGAGGGCTGTACTCTGGATGTAGAGCGCTGTGAGTAGGGTGAGGGCTGCACTCTGGATGTAGAGCGCTGTGAGTAGGGTGAGGGCTGCACTCTGGATGTAGAGCGCTGTGAGGAGGGGGACGGCTGCACTCTGGATGTAGAGCGCTGTGAGGAGGGTGAGGGCAGTACTCTGGATGTAGAGCGCTGTGATTAGGGTGAGGGCTGCACTCTGGATGTAGAGCGCTGTGAGGAGGGGGACGGCTGCACTCTGGATGTAGAGCGCTGTGAGGAGGGTGAGGGCTGTACTCTGGATGTAGAGCGCTGTGAGGAGGGTGAGGGCTGTACTCTGGATGTAGAGCGCTGTGAGGAGGGTGAGGGCTGTACTCTGGATGTAGAGCGCTGTGAGTAGGGTGAGGGCTGCACTCTGAAAGTAGAGCGCTGTGAGGAGGGTGAGGACTGTACTCTTGATGTAGAGCACTGTGAGTAGGGTGAGGGCTGCACTCTGGATGTAGAGCGCTGTGAGTAGGGTGAGGGCAGCACTCTGGATGTAGAGCGCTGTGAGGAGGGTGAGGACTGCACTCTGGATGTAGAGCGCTGTGAGTAGGGTGAGGGCTGCACTCTGGATGTAGAGCGCTGTGAGGAGGGGGACGGCTGCACTCTGGATGTAGAGCGCTGTGAGAAGGGTGAGGGCAGTACTCTGGATGTAGAGCGCTGTGATTAGGGTGAGGGCTGCACTCTGAATGTAGACCTCTGTGAGGAGGGAGACGGCTGCACTCTGGATGTAGAGCGCTGTGAGGAGGGTGAGGGCTGTACTGTGGATGTAGAGCGCTGTGAGGAGGGTGAGGGCTGTACTCTGGATGTAGAGCGCTGTGAGGAGGGTGAGGGCTGTACTTTGGATGTAGAGCGCTGTGAGTAGGGTGAGGGCTGCACTCTGGATGTAGAGCGCTGTGAGGAGGGTGAGGACTGTACTCTGGATGTATAGCACTGTGAGTAGGGTGAGGGCTGCACTCTGGATGTAGAGCGCTGTGAGGAGGGTGAGGACTGCACTCTGGATGTAGAGCGCTGTGAGTAGGGTGAGAGCTGCACTCTGGATGTAGAGGGCTGTGAGTAGGGTGAGGGCTGTACTCTGGATGTAGAGCGCTGTGAGTAGGGTGAGGGCTGTACTCTGGATGTAGAGCGCTGTGAGTAGGGTGAGGACTGCACTCTGGATGTAGAGCGCTGTGAGTAGGGTGAGGGCTGTACTCTGGATGTAGAGCGCTGTGAGTAGGGTGAGGGCTGCACTCTGGATGTAGAGCGCTGTGAGGAGAGTGAGGGCTGTACTCTGGATGTAGAGCGCTGTGAGGAGGGGGACGGCTGCACTCTAGATGTAGAGCGTTGTGAGTAGAGTGAGGGCTGCACTCTGGATATAGAGTGCTGTGAGTAGGGTGAGGGCTGCACTCTGGATGTAGAGCGCTGTGAGTAGGGTGAGAGCTGCACTCGGGATGCAGAGCGCTGTGAGGAGGGTGAGGGCTGCACTCTGGATGTAGAGCGCTGTGAGGAGGGGGACGGCTGCACTCTGAATGTAGAGCGATGTGAGGAGGGTGAGGGCTGCACTCTGGATGTAGAGAGCTGTGATTAGGGTGAGGGCTGCACTCTGGATGTAGAGAGCTGTGATTAGGGTGAGGGCTGCACTCTGGATGTAGAGCGCTGTGAGGAGGGGGACGGCTGCACTCTGAATGTAGAGCGATGTGAGGAGGGTGAGGGCTGCACTCTGGATGTAGAGAGCTGTGAGTAGGGTGAGGGCTGCACTCTGGATGTAGAGAGCTGTGAGTAGGGTGAGGGCTGCACTCTGGATGTAGAGAGCTGTGATTAGGGTGAGGGCTGCACTCTGGATGTAGAGCGCTGTGAGGAGGGGGACGGCTGCACTCTGAATGTAGAGCGATGTGAGGAGGGTGAGGGCTGCACTCTGGATGTAGAGCGCTGGGAGGAGGGTGAGGACTGCACTCTGGATGTAGAGCGCTGTGAGTAGGGGGAGGGCTGCACTCTGGATGTAGAGCGCTGTGAGTAGGGTGAGAGCTGTACTCTGGATGTAGAGCGCTGTGAGTAGGGTGAGGGCTGCACTCTGGATGTAGAGCGCTGTGAGGAGAGTGAGGGCTGTACTCTGGATGTAGAGCGCTGTGAGGAGGGGGACGGCTGCACTCTGGATGTAGAGCGCTGTGAGGAGGGTGAGAGCTGCACTCTGGATGTAGAGCGCTGTGATTAGGGTGAGGGCTGCACTCTGGATGTAGAGCGCTGTGAGGAGGGGGACGGCTGCACTCTGGATGTAGAGCGCTGTGAGGAGGGTGAGGGCTGCACTCTGGATGTAGAGCGCTGTGAGGAGGGTGAGGGCTGTACTCTGGATGTAGAGCGCTGTGAGGAGGGTGAGGGCTGTACTCTGGATGTAGAGCGCTGTGATTAGGGTGAGGGCTGCACTCTGGATGTAGAGCGCTGTGAGTAGGGTGAGGGCTGCACTCTGGATGTAGAGCGCTGTGAGGAGGGTGAGGACTGTACTCTGGATGTAGAGCACTGTGAGTAGGGTGAGGGCTGCACTCTGGATGTAGAGCGCTGTGAGTAGGGTGAGGGCTGCACTCTGGATGTAGAGCGCTGTGATTAGGGTGAGGGCTGCACTCTGGATGTAGAGCGCTGTGAGGAGGGGGACGGCTGCACTCTGGATGTAGAGCGCTGTGAGGAGGGTGAGGGCTGCACTCTGGATGTAGAGCGCTGTGAGGAGGGTGAGGGCTGTGCTCTGGATGTAGAGCGCTGTGAGGAGGGTGAGGGCTGTACTTTGGATGTAGAGCGCTGTGAGTAGGGTGAGGGCTGCACTCTGGATGTAGAGCGCTGTGAGGAGGGTGAGGACTGTACTCTGGATGTATAGCGCTGTGAGTAGGGTGAGGGCTGTACTCTGGATGTAGAGCGCTGTGAGGAGGGTGAGGGCTGCACTCTGGATGTAGAGCGCTGTGAGGAGGGTGAGGACTGTACTCTGGATGTAGAGCGCTGTGAGGAGGGTGAGGGCTGCACTCTGGATGTAGAGCGCTGTGAGGAGGGTGAGGACTGCACTCTGGATGTAGAGCGCTGTGAGTAGGGTGAGAGCTGCACTCTGTATGTAGAGCGCTGTGAGGAGGGGGACGGCTGCACTCTGGATGTAGAGCGCTGTGAGGAGGGTGAGGACTGCACTCTGGATGTAGAGCGCTGTGAGTAGGGTGAGAGCTGCACTCTGGATGTAGAGCGCTGTGAGGAGGGGGAAGGCTGCACTCTGGATGTAGAGCGCTGTGAGGAGGGGGACGGCTGCACTCTGGATGTAGAGCGCTGTGAGTAGGGTGAGGGCTGCACTCTGGATGTAGAGCGCTGTGAGGAGGGTGAGGGCTGCACTCTGGATGTAGAGCGCTGTGAGGAGGGGGACGGCTGCACTCTGGATGTAGAGCGCTGTGAGGAGGGTGAGGGCTGCACTCTGGATGTAGAGCGCTGTGAGTAGGGTGAGGGCTGTACTCTGGATGTAGAGCGCTGTGAGTAGGGTGAGGACTGCACTCTGGATGTAGAGCGCTGTGAGTAGGGTGAGGGCTGCGCTCTGGATGTAGAGCGCTTTGAGGAGGGTGAGGACTGCACTCTGGATATAGAGCGCTGTGAGTAGGGTGAGGACCGCACTCTGGATGTAGACGGGACATCTAGTGCGGCTCCATTGCAGGCGTGCACTCCCGGTGGGAGTAAGCGATCCGGCGCCTAGCCCCATTACGGGAGTGCAGAGAGACGCTCCCATTAAAGTGAATGGGAAGCGTGCGCGTCACGGAGGCTCGCGCGCCACCGGCTTTGCGATGGGCACACCTAGGTGGGCGCACCAAGGCATAGATGGAGCCATGATTAGCGTGGCTCCATCTGTACATGCCATGAACACGGCAATGACACGTCTGCCATTTTGCCATCACTACCCATTAATATCTCCAAACGGCCCCTTCCTGTCACTTTTCTGTAAGATCCTCATCGCACGGGTGATCGCAGCAGCACCATGACAATAGCTGCTCCCTTGCATGAACATCGCCCATTGCGTACAAGCCTGAATCAGGCCCATAGAACCTCTCTCTGTGTTTTATAAAATCAGCCAGGTCTGCAGAATGAGCAGCTCAGTGTCATTGTCTTCCTGTACCTAAAGGAAATGAGAGGAAAAGCCGGGATTAGCTGTCAGTGTGCAGCCGCAGGGGCCGGACCCGGAGACACTAATTACAGGGTTGTGCTGTGTTCTATCACCACCTTGTAAAGTCCTGGGGAGATTACAGAGTGTGGAGGAAATCAGCCTTTGTTTACCACACAACCCAGGTAAAAGGTGCAGGACACATGGGATAATGGGGGTCATTCAGACCTGATCACTGGGCTGCTAATTTTGTTGTCCTGCGATCAAATCCAACTAGGGGAGTGTTAATTCACCTGTGCAAGTGTGCGATCGCATGTGTACGCCGTGCGAAAATGTCCCTCAGTCAGCGGACGGCTGCAGATCCGTTCGCAACTCACTCACCATCGAATGTTTTCACCACTGTGTGCAGTGTGTGCGCAGCCCAGGACTTACTCCTCCAGTGCGATGAGAACAGGCAGATCGGGGCCGGAGCTGGCGTCAGACACCCTCCCTGACAACGCTTGGGAACGCCTGAGTTTTCCCTGACACTCCCAGAAAACGGGCAGTTATCACCCACAGACGGCCTCTTCCTGTCAGTCAGCATGCAAATGGCTGTGCGATTAGAATTTTCGCACCATCCTGTCGCTGACCGACGATGGCTGTTGTTGTTTGCCGACGTGCATGCACATTGCGGTGCATACGCATGCGTAGTTAATCGCTGATTGCCCGCTGTGCGATAATGTACAGCAGTGATCAGGTCTGAATCGGGCCCCATGTCCAGGTGAGAAACCCGGGGGTGTGGTATGAAAGGTAGATAGTAACTAGGTCGACAGTGTCTAGATCGACCACTATTGATCGACAGGGTCTCTAGGTCGACATGTTCTAGGTCGACAGGTCAAAAGGTCGACATGAGTTTTTAATGTTTTTTTGGTGTCGTTTTCTTCGTAGACTGACCGGGAACCCCAATTAGTGCACCGTGTCCCCTTGCATGGCTCGCTTCGCTCGCCATGCTTCGGGCAAAGTGCCTCACTCCGCTACCACTTCGCTCGGCACAGATTACCATTCCCAATCGTAGTCCACGTGGATCTATAAGTATGAAAAGGTTCATAAAAAGAAAAAAATCGTGAAAAACTCATGTCGACCTTTTGACCTGTCGACCTAGAATGTGTCCACCTAGAGACCATGTCAACCTAGAAACCCTGTCGACCTAGTTACTGTCGACCAATAGTAGTCGACCTAGATAGTGTCGACCTAGTTACTGTCGACCTAGAGACCGGATCCCAGAAACCGGATGGTGCCCAGTGACATTGTCTGTCTGTATTGTCTGTCTGTCTGTCTGTCTGTCACACTGTCTGTATTGTCTGTCTGTCTGTCACACTGTCTGTATTGTCTGTTTGTCTGTCTGTCTGTCTGTCTGTCACACTGTCTGTCTGTATTGTCTGTCTGTCTGTCTGTCTGTTACACTGTCTGTCTGTATTGTCTGTCTGTCTGTCTGTCTGTCTGTATTGTCTGTCTGTCTGTCACACTGTCTGTCTGTATTGTCTGTCTGTCTGTATTGTCTATCTGTATGTCACACTGTCTGTCTGTATTGCCTGTCTGTCTGTCTGTCACACTGTCTGTCTGTATTGTCTGTCTGTCTGTCACACTGTCTGTCTGTATTGTCTGTCTGTCTGTCTGTCACACTGTCTGTCTGTATTGTCTGTCTGTCTCACTGTCTGTCTGTATTGTCTGTCTGTCTGTCTGTCAGTCACACTGTCTGTCTGTATTGTCTGTCTGTCTGTCACACTGTCTGTCTGTATTGTCTGTCTGTCTGTATTGTCTGTCTGTCTATCACACTGTCTGTCTGTATTGCCTGTCTGTCTGTCTGTCACACTGTCTGTCTGTATTGTCTGTCTGTCTGTCTGTCTGTCACACTGTCTGTCTGTCACACTGTCTGTATTGCCTGTCTGTCTGTCTGTCACACTGTCTGTCTGTCTGTCTGTCTGTCACACTGTCTGTATTGCCTGTCTGTCTGTCTGTCTGTCACACTGTCTGTCTGTCTGTCTGTCTGTCTGTCTGTCTGTCTGTCTGTCACACTGTCTGTCTGTCTGTCTGTCTGTCACACTGTCTGTATTGTCTGTCTGTATTGTCTGTCTGTCTGTCTGTCTGTCTGTCACACTGTCTGTCTGTCTGTCTGTCAGTCACACTGTCTGTCTGTATTGTCTGTCTGTCTGTCTGTCTGTCTGTCACACTGTCTGTCTGTATTGTCTGTCTGTCTGTCTGTCTGTCTGTCACACTGTCTGTCTGTGTTGTCTGTCTGTCTGTCTGTCTGTCACACTGTCTGTATTGCCATGGGTGCACTAAGAGAAAATTTATTACCACTTTCCACAAATATACACATTAATATTCACACAAATGTATACGACGAGAAGTACTGTATATATATTCTCAGCAGTACCTCCTCAGGTAATAAGACCTATTACTTATATAATATCAGGTAGGAGTAATTATTAACTGTACAATGGTCCTTATTCTGATATGAACTGAAATGCCGAATATATGGAAATGTCGCAGCCCCTGGGATTTGTATTAAGACCCCTGGGGGATTTGGTATGGGTTCCCGGAACTTATGATGCCAGTGGGTACATGACTGACACCAGCAACCACGGCGATACGAATCCTGGCACCTAGAAGGTAAGTATCCTAACCTTCTCCAAACCCTAACCACACATTCCCATAGCCTAACCAGGGCCGTCTTTTCATATGGGCTCAATGGGCACTTGCCCAAGAGCCCTAGGAGTATAAGGGTCCTATGCTGATAGCTGAGGGTCCCATTTTTCCAGGGGTACTATTTTTTAAAATCAGCTTTGGGGAACTGGAGATATCTGACTTCAATGCAGTGGTCCCCATCCGAGCCTATTAATTGCTCTTCCCAGCCAGATATCTCAGGTTCTGTCTGACTTAATTTTTTGTAGGGTAGACTCCAAAAGTTGGGACTCTCCCCTTTCGGTGGACACTGCCAGCTTGTCTCTACTATGCCCAGAACCAGAGATATCAGCCTTCAAGCAGCTGGTCCCTGCTCCAGCTCCACGCGCCTAATATGCAGTTTTATATTTTTGTCCGTGGATTGCTCTGGCTCCTGAAATCTGATCCCCAAGTCCCCAGTACCTCCTGAAAGGTGGATCTCTCTAGTTTTTTTTTATCCCATTGAAAGCTTAGAAATCTTTTTCCAGTAGCTGGAGATATCTGCAGTCAAGCAAGCTGCCGCCCCACCGGAAAATTATGATTATTAAGCACACTCCACTATCCATCCCTCCCCTGCGTATTAAACACCCCCTACCAACCTGGAAGCCCCTTCATTCAGCCCAATGTCCCCTTCTACAGTTTAGTGTTCTCCCTCGTGCCCCATCTCACACAGTCTGTGCAGTAAAGGAGTAATTAGCAGAAATTACTGCTCCAGGTCCTACATGCTGAGCAGAAGATAGAACACCCCCTACTGCCTAAGGGACATCAAAGCTGACGCTGAAAGCACCCCCCACCCCTACCGCTAGAGCATGGGTAAGTACCCAGTGCATTGCTTTGCCCAAGGGCCTGCACTGCTGTTAAGACAGCCCTGAGCCTAACACTCCCTCCCCGCAGCCTAACCCTAACCTCACCCCCGCAGCCTAACCCTCCCAGCCTACTTACATATCGGCTGTCAGGACTCCGGCACTGGCATCCTGACAGGTGTTGGGGTTCCAGCACCATTACTCTGTCCGCCAGCATCCCGTGTGTTGGGATGTCAACTACATCCCCACTAAGATGTCCAAGATCGATTACTTGAGCAAGAAGACACAACCATAGGACCTTCTGAGTCACCATATGGTTGCACAGCATGGCCGTTGGAAATAAGGTGCCGGAGCCATGTTTACTGCATGCGGGAATACATGCCCTTGAAACAGTCATGGCTTGCTTGCATTTGAGTCACCACTCGCCCATTACCGTATTCAGAGCCCCAACTTTATACATTATCTGGACTAGTACTGGAGTTTGGATCTTACTAACAGAGAATCATCAGCACCACCCCTTTTCCATGAGACAGGAGATACCGGAGGAACAGACCTTTCCTTTTGGAGGCTGCCTTCGGCTAATGGAGTTCCGCAGGGACTGACACAGGTCCATGTTAAGAGGAGGCATTCATTTTGCTGTCGGGATCCCTGCTGTCTAGTTACCGACGCCGAGATCCTGACACCCGGTGAAATAACGACGGTCGGAATTCCCACTCGGGTGGTGGTCCATGCCACCACCCGAGGGGGAATATAACGCTGTGGCGACCAAAGGGGACATGCTGCGCCCGCCACCGGGATTCCGGCTGTTTGGATCCCAGAGTCGGTCCCCTGACTGCCGGGTTCCCGACAGCTGGCATATCATACTGAATCCATGACAGCCAGAATCCCGACAGCCTCCTGGTAAGTATTTCACCCCACCCCTAATGCTAAAGCAACCCCTCCTCCCCACCCCGATATTTTGCTTTAAGAAATTTTAACACATCTCACCCATGTACACTGGCACATCCTTAAAGATGCAGGGTCCAGGGGGGCCTATACTGCACACCCTGCGCCCATTTTTTGAATACTTACCACTCTGGAGCCCCACGTTTGCGGCAGCAGCGCTGCACAAAATCATCGGGAAAATGGCATGGCGGACATACTGTATTCCCAGCAAGTATTCACCCCCCTTTGTATTTTTCATGTTTTGTTGCCTCACAACCTGGAATTAAATAGATTGTTTGAAGGTTTGCATCATCTCACTCACAGAACATGGCTACAACTTTGAAGATTTTTTTATTTTATTGTGAAGCAGACAACAAATAGGACAAAATAACAGAAAACTTCAGCATGCATAACTATTCACGCCCCTAAAGTCAGTACTTTATAGAGCCTTTTGCGGCAATTACAGCTGCAAGTCGCTTTGGATAAGTCTCTATGAGTTTGCAATATCTTGACACTGGGATATTTGCCCATTCCTCAAGGCAAAACTGCTCCAGCTCTTTCATGTTGGATGGTTTCCGCTTGTGAACAGCAATCTTCAAGTCTGACCACATATTCTCAATTGGATTGAGATCTGGGCTTTGACTAGGCCATTCCAACACATTTAAATGTTTCCCCTGCTTAAACCACTCGAGTGTTGCTTTAGCAGTATGCTTCGGTTCATTGTCTTGCTGGAAGGTGAACCTCCGTCCCAGTCTCAAATCACAGGCAGACTTAAACAGGTTTTGCTCAAGAATATCCCTGTATTTAGCTACATCCATCTTTCCCTCGACTCGAAACAGTTTCCCAGTCCCTACTGCTGAAAAACATCCCCACAGCATGATGCTGCCACCAGCATGTTTGACTGTGGGGATGGTGTTCTTGGGGTGATGGTGTGTGTTGGGTTTGCGCCAGACATAGTGTTTTCCTTGGTAGCCGAAAAGTAAAATTTTAGTCTCATCTGACCAGAGCACCTTCCTCCATACATTTGGGGAGTTGTCCACATGCCTTTTGGCAAACTCAAAACGTGTCTTCTTATTTTTAACACTAAGTAATGGCTTTTTTCTGGCCACTCTTCCATAAAGCCCAGCTCTACGGAGTGTACGGCTTATAGTGGTCACGTGCGCCGATACACCAGTCTCTGCTGTGGAACTCTGCAACTCCTTCAGGGTTACCTTTGGTCTCTGTGCTGCCTCTCTGATTAATACCCTCTTTGTGTTATGATTCCAGCACTCCTGGTCAGAGGAGATCTTATGGCAAGGACCGGAGCACTGGAATGGAATGCTGGGGAAGGGAACAGGAAAGAACAATAGCCCCTGGCGCCCTAACTCTGTTGTCTCATCCGTGCTGTCAGAAATCCCTTGCGAGACTATGGTTTCTTGAGCCCTTGGCAGCCGCGTTTGAAGGGCGGATTATGTCTGCCCAACTCCGATGCCCCCCGGTCTTAGTGAGAGACAAAGGGAAGTCCGAGACAGGATGATAACAAGAGGCCCTCTAACTAGACAACCTGGCCAGGGGCTACAAGCAAACTAAAACCCTAAAGTATGTGCGGAGAAACCGCCAGGGAAAAGGACAACCAAAATATCCACTTGCCCAATACTCCTACCCGGCACCGCCGAATACCAGAGTGGGCCTGTGGAAGCGGAACCCTCCGCAAATGCCAAAACACAAAATATAAGGTATAAAGCGGCCGAGCCGCTACACACGGCAAAGCCGCGACTCACGAACACCACTGGATGATAAACGGTGATCAGTCAGGACTCCAGGGACGAGATGATAACTCCCGAGTACAGGACTTCAGAGAACCAGAATGACCGGATACAGCAGGACTGGAAACAGACTCTCAGCAAACAAGACAGCATGCAAGAAGCTATTACCGGCGTCTGTGAGAAGCCCTGAGAGTGTATTTAATCAGGAGTCCTCCAATCAGCTGCTGACAGAGCTGATTAGAATAAATGCCGTGCAGCTGCCTTGCTGCACGGCCAGGGAACAGGTGCACTTATAAATTCAAAGGACCCAGCAACGGGGAACGCGGTCCGCCAGTGGCGTCCCCGTTGCTAGGGTCCGTGCGGCTCAGCGCGCCCGGCGTCTAACGTTGCTAGGGAGCCGGCGGCTGTACGCGCACGGCGTCCCTAGTTGCTAGGCGCCGGGCCGCGCAGACAAGCGGACCCCGGCGCCTAACAGTACCCCCCCCTTGAGGAGGGGTCAAGGAACCCCTAAAGCCAGGTTTCCGAGGAAATTCCCGAAAAAATGCCCTCTTGAGCCTCGGGGCATGAAGATCCTTATCCAGGACCCAAGACCTTTCCTCCGGACCATAGCCTCTCCAGTGAACCAGAAAATAAAGCCGGCCCCGGGACAATTTGGAATCGAGAACCTTCTCCACCAAGAACTCCTGTTGTCCCTGTACATCCACCAGAGATCTACCCTGAGAGATTCTCCGAGGAAATCTACTGGAAGAAACGTATTGTTTCAACAGGGAGCAATGAAACGTATTTCCAATCCTGAGAGATCTTGGTAAACGTAACCGGAAGGCAACTGGGTTAACTCTTTTAATAATAAGAAATGGCCCAATAAATTTGGGTCCTAATCTAGCCGAGGATTGTCGAAGTCTGATGTTACGAGTCGACAACCATACCCTATCTCCCACCTTAAAAGTGCAAGGACGTCGGAGCCTGTCAGAAATTTTTTTCTCTCGAAAGGCCGCTTTTCTGAGAGCAAGGTGCACTTTTTTCCAAATGGCTCTGAGATGGGAGGTTAAGGTTAGCAAGGAGACTGAGGAATGATGAAAAAAAGAATTGGCTCTGGGGTGAAAACCAAAAACTGAAAAGAATGGAGACACTTTAGTGGAGGAATGACAAGAATTATTGTAAGCAAACTCCGCCAACGGAAGAAACTCGGACCAATCATTCTGGAGTTTGGCTGAATACAAACGCAAATACTGTTTCAATGATTGGTTAACTCGCTCGGTTTGCCCGTTGGATTGTGGGTGGTAACCGGATGTTAACGACAATTTCATCTTTAATGAAGCACAAAAACGTTTCCAGAATTGTGCGATGAATTGTGGACCCCGATCAGAAACAATATCAGTAGGCAACCCATGAAGTCTGAAAACATGGCGGAGAAACAAAACTGCCAACCCTTGGGCAGATGGCAGTCGGGAAAGAGCAATGAAATGAGCCATCTTGCTAAAACGGTCCACTACCACCCATATGACTCGGAATCCGGCTGAAAGGGGAAGGTCAACCACAAAATCCATGGAAATATGAGACCATGGCCTGAGAGGGACATTTAAGTGCATAAGTTGCCCGATAGGCAAGGAACGGGGAACCTTATGCTGTGCACAAACCTGACAAGAATAAACAAACTCCTTAACGTCTTTAGAAAGACCAGGCCACCATACTGAGCGGGAGACTAACTCCAAAGTCTTAGAGATTCCCGGATGCCCGGAAACTTTGTTATCATGGAATTCAGTTAAAACAGTAGCTCTCAAAAACTCAGGGACGTAAAGACGACCAGCAGGAGTATTTCCAGGAGCTTGGTGTTGAAGCTGTTTTAACTGGGTAAATAAATCTTGTGTGAGGCCTGCCCAGATGACCGAAGATGGAAGTATGGGAGAAACAGGACTGTTATTGTGAACCGGAAGAAAGCTGCGTGACAGGGCATCAGCCTTGGTATTCTTGGAACCAGGCCTGAAAGTGATTATAAATTTGAAACGAGTAAAAAATAAAGCCCAACGTGCCTGCCGGGCATTAAGCCGCTTAGCCGATTCGATATATTGCAGGTTTTTATGGTCAGTCAATACTGAAATAGTATGTTTTGCTCCCTCCAGCCAATGCCTCCACTCCTCGAAAGCCCACTTTATCGCCAGTAACTCCCGATTACCAACGTCATAGTTGGATTCAGCGGAGGAGAATTTCCTGGACATAAAGGCACAAGGATGTAACTCCAGAGACTCCGGATCCTTTTGAGAAAGGATAGCCCCCACTCCAACCTCCGAGGCATCAACCTCCACAACAAAGGGCAATTCCGGATTGGGATGTCTGAGGACTGGAGCCGAGACAAAGGCTTGTTTCAGGGCCCGAAAGGACAACTCAGCTTCACGCGACCAATTGGTAGGATCCGCTCCTTTCTTTGTCAGAGCTACAATGGGAGCAACCAGGTCAGAAAAAGAATGAATGAACCTCCTATAATAATTCGCAAACCCTAAAAAGCGCTGAATTGCTTTTAAATTGGTGGGTTGCGCCCAACTAAGGATGGCCTGGAGCTTCTTTGGTTCCATGGAAAATCCCAGAGGGGAAATAATGTACCCTAAAAAAGATACCTCCGTGACATGAAACTCACACTTCTCCAGCTTGGCATATAAATGATTCTCACGTAACTTTTGAAGAACCAGACGCACCTGGTTAACATGTTGTTCCATTGATTCAGAATAAATCAGGATGTCGTCTAAGTAAACGACCACGAATTTCCCTAGGAAGCCACGGAGCACATCGTTAATGAGGTCTTGAAAAACTGCTGCAGCATTAGACAAGCCGAACGGCATCACCAGGTACTCGTAGTGACCCGACTGAGTACTGAAGGCCGTCTTCCACTCATCTCCAGATTTGATTCGGATGAGGTTGTACGCTCCTCTGAGGTAAAATTTTAGAAAAAATCACAGCCGAACGTAACTGATCAAAGAGTACGGAAATCAGCGGCAAAGGATAAGTATTTTTAACTGAGATCTTATTCAGGGCTCTAAAGTCAATGCAAGGTCTAAGTGAGCCATCCTTTTTCTCCACAAAGAAGAAGCCTGCACTTAAAGGAGATTTTGATGGTCTAATAAATCCTTTCCCTAGGCTCTCCTTAACATAATCATTCATGGCCGCAGTTTCTGGCCCGGATAAAGCATATAATCTTCCCTTTGGCAATGCGGCACCAGGAATTAGCCCAATAGCAAAATCATAAAGCCGATGGGGAGGCAGAATGTCCGCATTGCCTTTGGAGAAAACATCAGCAAACTCCTGGTATTCCACAGGAATG
Source organism: Pseudophryne corroboree (assembly GCF_028390025.1). Lineage (NCBI taxonomy): Eukaryota > Metazoa > Chordata > Amphibia > Anura > Myobatrachidae > Pseudophryne > Pseudophryne corroboree. The sequence goes on from NC_086444.1 coordinate 1,179,609,799, forward strand.
AGTTCAGGAATGGTAGCTGCTACTCTGACTGGAAACGTAATACATTCCTTATCACAAAAGATACCCCATTGTGAAATCTCCCCCGACCGCCAATCAATGGTGGGATTATGAAAGGCCAGCCAAGGGTGACCCAGAACAACTGGAACTGCTGGGCAATGTGTAAGAAAGAACTCGATCTTTTCGGAATGTAGAGCTCCTACAGTAAGTAGTACCGGGGGTGTACAGAGAGAGATAACCCCATTGGAAAGCGGACTCCCATCTAAGCCATGCATGGTGACACACCTACCCAAATGTAACTGAGGAATGCCTAAGGCTTTAGCCCAAGTTAAGTCCATAAAGTTTCCTGCAGCTCCACTGTCGACAAAAGCCGACACCGAAGAACTGAGGCTGCCAAAGGAAACTTCAACTGGGACTAAAAGGGAGTTATTCGAGGAGATAAGCTGCAGACCTAGGTGAACCCCCTCACAATTCACCTGGTCAAAGCGTTTCCCGACTTGTTCGGACAATTACGAGCAAAAATGTCCCTTACCCCCACAGTACAGGCAAAGACCAGAATTTTGCCTTCTGGCTCTTTCTTCAGGAGACAGCCGGGAGAGACCTATCTGCATGGGCTCCTCTACGTCTTCAGGAATGGAATATACACACGGACTTGACCTTACAGGTGCTCCTTTTTCAGCCCTCCGCTCTCTGAGACGACGATCAATCTTAATAGAAAGCTCCATGAGCTTATCGAGAGTCTCAGGAGCGGGGTACTGAAGGAGACTGTCTTTTATAGACTCTGATAAGCCGAGGCGAAACTGACTGCGCAAGGCTGGGTCATTCCAGCCACAGTCGTTCGACCAACGGCGAAACTCCGTACAATAAACCTCCGCAGGATTCCTACCCTGTCTGAGAGCGCGCAACTGACTTTCAGCGGACGCCTCTCTATCAGGGTCATCATACAAGAGCCCTAAAGACCCAAATAAAGCATCAACTGACAACAATGCCGGATCCTCTGCTTTTAACCCAAATGCCCAGGTCTGAGGATCCCCCTGGAGCAAAGAAATAATAATCCCGACCCGCTGAGATTCAGTACCCGAGGAAGTCGGTCTTAAACGAAAATAAAGTTTACAGGATTCTTTAAAATTAAAAAACTCCTTTCTATCACCAGAAAAACGGTCAGGCAAATGCATCTTTGGTTCAGGGACTACCTTCGGGGAAGCTCGCAAAAGATCTTCCTGCGACTTCACCCGAAGAGAAAGATCCTGAACCATCTGAGTAAGTTCTTGAATCTGGCTGACTAAGAACTGACCAGGATTTGGCCCTAAACCTGTTGGATTCATGAGGCCGATAACTCTCACAAAACTGAATGAGAAAAAATTAAACCCCGTTTAATTTTAAGTTTTGGTATGGCCGGTAATAATGTTATGATTCCAGCACTCCTGGTCAGAGGAGATCTTATGGCAAGGACCGGAGCACTGGAACGGAATGCTGGGGAAGGGAACAGGAAAGAACAATAGCCCCTGGCGCCCTAACTCTGTTGTCTCATCCGTGCTGTCAGAAATCCCTTGCGAGACTATGGTTTCTTGAGCCCTTGGCAGCCGCGTTTGAAGGGCGGATTATGTCTGCCCAACTCCGATGCCCCCCGGTCTTAGTGAGAGACAAAGGGAAGTCCGAGACAGGATGATAACAAGAGGCCCTCTAACTAGACAACCTGGCCAGGGGCTACAAGCAAACTAAAACCCTAAAGTATGTGCGGAGAAACCGCCAGGGAAAAGGACAACCAAAATATCCACTTGCCCAATACTCCTACCCGGCACCGCCGAATACCAGAGTGGGCCTGTGGAAGCGGAACCCTCCGCAAATGCTCCAAACACAAAATATAAGGTATAAAGCGGCCGAGCCGCTACACACGGCAAAGCCGCGACTCACGAACACCACTGGATGATAAACGGTGATCAGTCAGGACTCCAGGGACGAGATGATAACTCCCGAGTACAGGACTTCAGAGAACCAGAATGACCGGATACAGCAGGACTGGAAACAGACTCTCAGCAAACAAGACAGCATGCAAGAAGCTATTACCGGTGTCTGTGAGAAGCCCTGAGAGTGTATTTAATCAGGAGTCCTCCAATCAGCTGCTGACAGAGCTGATTAGAATAAATGCCGTGCAGCTGCCTTGCTGCACGGCCAGGGAACAGGTGCACTTATAAATTCAAAGGACCCAGCAACGGGGAACGCGGTCCGCCAGTGGCGTCCCCGTTGCTAGGGTCCGTGCGGCTCAGCGCGCCCGGCGTCTAACGTTGCTAGGGAGCCGGCGGCTGTACGCGCACGGCGTCCCTAGTTGCTAGGCGCCGGGCCGCGCAGACAGGCGGACCCCGGCGCCTAACAGTACCCCCCCCCTTGAGGAGGGGTCAAGGAACCCCTAAAGCCAGGTTTCCGAGGAAATTCCCGAAAAAATGCCCTCTTGAGCCTCGGGGCATGAAGATCCTTATCCAGGACCCAAGACCTTTCCTCCGGACCATAGCCTCTCAAGTGAACCAGAAAATAAAGCCGGCCCCGGGACAATTTGGAATCGAGAACCTTCTCCACCAAGAACTCCTGTTGTCCCTGTACATCCACCGGAGATCTACCCTGAGAGATTCTCCGAGGAAATGTACTGGAAGAAACGTATTGTTTCAACAGGGAGCAATGAAACGTATTTCCAATCCTGAGAGATCTTGGTAAACGTAACCGGAAGGCAACTGGGTTAACTCTTTTAATAATAAGAAATGGCCCAATAAATTTGGGTCCCAATCTAGCCGAGGATTGTCGAAGCCTGATGTTACGAGTCGACAACCATACCCTATCTCCCACCTTAAAAGTGCAAGGACGTCGGAGCCTGTCAGAAATTTTTTTCTCTCGAAAGGCCGCTTTTCTGAGAGCAAGGTGCACTTTTTTCCAAATGGCTCTGAGATGGGAGGTTAAGGTTAGCGAGGAGACTGAGGAATGATGAAAAAAAGAATTGGCTCTGGGGTGAAAACCAAAAACTGAAAAGAATGGAGACACTTTAGTGGAGGAATGACAAGAATTATTGTAAGCAAACTCCGCCAACGGAAGAAACTCGGACCAATCATTCTGGAGTTTGGCTGAATACAAACGCAAATACTGTTTCAATGATTGGTTAACTCGCTCGGTTTGCCCGTTGGATTGTGGGTGGTAACCGGATGTTAACGACAATTTCATCTTTAATGAAGCACAAAAACGTTTCCAGAATTGTGCGATGAATTGTGGACCCCGATCAGAAACAATATCAGTAGGCAACCCATGAAGTCTGAAAACATGGCGGAGAAACAAAACTGCCAACCCTTGGGCAGATGGCAGTCGGGGAAGAGCAATGAAATGAGCCATCTTGCTAAAACGGTCCACTACCACCCATATGACTCGGAATCCGGCTGAAAGGGGAAGGTCAACCACAAAATCCATGGAAATATGAGACCATGGCCTGAGAGGGACATTTAAGGGCATAAGTTGCCCGATAGGCAAGGAACGGGGAACCTTATGCTGTGCACAAACCTGACAAGAATAAACAAACTCCTTAACGTCTTTAGAAAGACCAGGCCACCATACTGAGCGGGAGACTAACTCCAAAGTCTTAGAGATTCCCGGATGCCCGGAAACTTTGTTATCATGGAATTCAGTTAAAACAGTAGCTCTCAAAAACTCAGGGACGTAAAGACGACCAGCAGGAGTATTTCCAGGAGCTTGGTGTTGAAGCTGTTTTAACTGGGTAAATAAATCTTGTGTGAGGCCTGCCCAGATGACCGAAGATGGAAGTATGGGAGTAACAGGACTGTTATTGTGAACCGGAAGAAAGCTGCGTGACAGAGCATCAGCCTTGGTATTCTTGGAACCAGGCCTGAAAGTGATTATAAATTTGAAACGAGTAAAAAATAAAGCCCAACGTGCCTGCCGGGCATTAAGCCGCTTAGCCGATTCAATATATTGCAGGTTTTTATGGTCAGTCAATACTGAAATAGTATGTTTTGCTCCCTCCAGCCAATGCCTCCACTCCTCGAAAGCCCACTTTATCGCCAGTAACTCCCGATTACCAACGTCATAGTTGGATTCAGCGGAGGAGAATTTCCTGGACATAAAGGCACAAGGATGTAACTCCAGAGACTCCGGATCCTTTTGAGAAAGGATAGCCCCCACTCCAACCTCCGAGGCATCAACCTCCACAACAAAGGGCAATTCCGGATTGGGATGTCTGAGGACTGGAGCCGAGACAAAGGCTTGTTTCAGGGCCCGAAAGGACAACTCAGCTTCACGCGACCAATTGGTAGGATCCGCTCCTTTCTTTGTCAGAGCTACAATGGGAGCAACCAGGTCAGAAAAAGAATGAATGAACCTCCTATAATAATTCGCAAACCCTAAAAAGCGCTGAATTGCTTTTAAATTGGTGGGTTGCGCCCAACTAAGGATGGCCTGGAGCTTCTTTGGTTCCATGGAAAATCCCAGAGGGGAAATAATGTACCCTAAAAAAGATACCTCCGTGACATGAAACTCACACTTCTCCAGCTTGGCATATAAATGATTCTCACGTAACTTTTGAAGAACCAGACGCACCTGGGTAACATGTTGTTCCATTGATTCAGAATAAATCAGGATGTCGTCTAAGTAAACGACCACGAATTTCCCTAGGAAGCCACGGAGCACATCGTTAATGAGGTCTTGAAAAACTGCTGCAGCATTAGACAAGCCGAACGGCATCACCAGGTACTCGTAGTGACCCGACTGAGTACTGAAGGCCGTCTTCCACTCATCTCCAGATTTGATTCGGATGAGGTTGTACGCTCCTCTGAGGTCAATTTTAGAAAAAATCACAGCCGAACGTAACTGATCAAAGAGTACGGAAATCAGCGGCAAAGGATAAGTATTTTTAACTGAGATCTTATTCAGGGCTCTAAAGTCAATGCAAGGTCTAAGTGAGCCATCCTTTTTCTCCACAAAGAAGAAGCCTGCACTTAAAGGAGATTTTGATGGTCTAATAAATCCTTTCCCTAGGCTCTCCTTAACATAATCATTCATGGCCGCAGTTTCTGGCCCGGATAAAGCATATAATCTTCCCTTTGGCAATGCGGCACCAGGAATTAGCTCAATAGCAAAATCATAAGGCCGATGGGGAGGCAGAATGTCCGCATTGCCTTTGGAGAAAACATCAGCAAACTCCTGGTATTCCACAGGAATGAGTTCAGGAATGGTAGCTGCTACTCTGACTGGAAACGTAATACATTCCTTATCACAAAAGATACCCCATTGTGAAATCTCCCCCGACCGCCAATCAATGGTGGGATTATGAAAGGCCAGCCAAGGGTGACCCAGAACAACTGGAACTGCTGGGCAATGTGTAAGAAAGAACTCGATCTTTTCGGAATGTAGAGCTCCTACAGTAAGTAGTACCGGGGGTGTACAGAGAGAGATAACCCCATTGGAAAGCGGACTCCCATCTAAGCCATGCATGGTGACACACCTACCCAAATGTAACTGAGGAATGCCTAAGGCTTTAGCCCAAGTTAAGTCCATAAAGTTTCCTGCAGCTCCACTGTCGACAAAAGCCGACACCGAAGAACTGAGGCTGCCAAAGGAAACTTCAACTGGGACTAAAAGGGAGTTATTCGAGGAGATAAGCTGCAGACCTAGGTGAACCCCCTCACAATTCACCTGGTCAAAGCGTTTCCCGACTTGTTCGGACAATTACGAGCAAAAATGTCCCTTACCCCCACAGTACAGGCAAAGACCAGAATTTTGCCTTCTGGCTCTTTCTTCAGGAGACAGCCGGGAGAGACCTATCTGCATGGGCTCCTCTACGTCTTCAGGAATGGAATATACACACGGACTTGACCTTACAGGTGCTCCTTTTTCAGCCCTCCGCTCTCTGAGACGACGATCAATCTTAATAGAAAGCTCCATGAGCTTATCGAGAGTCTCAGGAGCGGGGTACTGAAGGAGACTGTCTTTTATAGACTCTGATAAGCCGAGGCGAAACTGACTGCGCAAGGCTGGGTCATTCCAGCCACAGTCGTTCGACCAACGGCGAAACTCCGTACAATAAACCTCCGCAGGATTCCTACCCTGTCTGAGAGCGCGCAACTGACTTTCAGCGGACGCCTCTCTATCAGGGTCATCATACAAGAGCCCTAAAGACCCAAATAAAGCGTCAACTGACAACAATGCCGGATCCTCTGCTTTTAACCCAAATGCCCAGGTCTGAGGATCCCCCTGGAGCAAAGAAATAATAATCCCGACCCGCTGAGATTCAGTACCCGAGGAAGTCGGTCTTAAACGAAAATAAAGTTTACAGGATTCTTTAAAATTAAAAAACTCCTTTCTATCACCAGAAAAACGGTCAGGCAAATGCATCTTTGGTTCAGGGACTACCTTCGGGGAAGCTCGCAAAAGATCTTCCTGCGACTTCACCCGAAGAGAAAGATCCTGAACCATCTGAGTAAGTTCTTGAATCTGGCTGACTAAGAACTGACCAGGATTTGGCCCTAAACCTGTTGGATTCATGAGGCCGATAACTCTCACAAAACTGAATGAGAAAAAATTAAACCCCGTTTAATTTTAAGTTTTGGTATGGCCGGTAATAATGTTATGATTCCAGCACTCCTGGTCAGAGGAGATCTTATGGCAAGGACCGGAGCACTGGAACGGAATGCTGGGGAAGGGAACAGGAAAGAACAATAGCCCCTGGCGCCCTAACTCTGTTGTCTCATCCGTGCTGTCAGAAATCCCTTGCGAGACTATGGTTTCTTGAGCCCTTGGCAGCCGCGTTTGAAGGGCGGATTATGTCTGCCCAACTCCGATGCCCCCCGGTCTTAGTGAGAGACAAAGGGAAGTCCGAGACAGGATGATAACAAGAGGCCCTCTAACTAGACAACCTGGCCAGGGGCTACAAGCAAACTAAAACCCTAAAGTATGTGCGGAGAAACCGCCAGGGAAAAGGACAACCAAAATATCCACTTGCCCAATACTCCTACCCGGCACCGCCGAATACCAGAGTGGGCCTGTGGAAGCGGAACCCTCCGCAAATGCTCCAAACACAAAATATAAGGTATAAAGCGGCCGAGCCGCTACACACGGCAAAGCCGCGACTCACGAACACCACTGGATGATAAACGGTGATCAGTCAGGACTCCAGGGACGAGATGATAACTCCCGAGTACAGGACTTCAGAGAACCAGAATGACCGGATACAGCAGGACTGGAAACAGACTCTCAGCAAACAAGACAGCATGCAAGAAGCTATTACCGGTGTCTGTGAGAAGCCCTGAGAGTGTATTTAATCAGGAGTCCTCCAATCAGCTGCTGACAGAGCTGATTAGAATAAATGCCGTGCAGCTGCCTTGCTGCACGGCCAGGGAACAGGTGCACTTATAAATTCAAAGGACCCAGCAACGGGGAACGCGGTCCGCCAGTGGCGTCCCCGTTGCTAGGGTCCGTGCGGCTCAGCGCGCCCGGCGTCTAACGTTGCTAGGGAGCCGGCGGCTGTACGTGCACGGCGTCCCTAGTTGCTAGGCGCCGGGCCGCGCAGACAAGCGGACCCCGGCGCCTAACACTTTGCCTGGTCTGTGAGTTTTGGTGGCCGGACCTCTCTTGGTAGGTTTGTTGTGGTACCATGTTCTTTCCATTTGTAGATGATGGATTTGATGGTGCTCCGGGGGACCATCAAAGATTTGGATATTTTTTTATAACCCAACCCTGACTTGTACTTCTCAACAACTTTGTCCCTGACTTGTTTGGAGAGCTACTTGGTCTTCATGGTGTGATGCCTCTTGCTTAGTAGTGTTGCAGCCTCTGGGGCCTTTCAGAAAAGGTGTGTTTATACTGACAGATCATGTGACATTTATGGTGTGTACACACGGTGTGCCCGATTTTCACTTTGCAATTTCCCCTGAACTCCCCGGAGCCCAGCACCACCGATTTTGACTAACTTTTCTTGAGATATGGACTATGTGTGCTTACGATTTTGGCTTATGTGAGATTTTGGCTTATGTGAGATTTAATTGACTTATGTGAGATGAACTAGATAGTACACCGATCTAGCAACGATTGACTTGCCTGCACAGTCTATCTTTTCTTGCGATACCGACCTGGTGGGACCGCGCATCGAGATCGAATCGGGATCGCAAGCGGCATAACACCTTGCGATTTGCACTAACTTTTCTTGCGATTTTGACTATATAGTCAAAATCGAAAGAAAAAATCTCACTGTGTGTACACACCATTAGATTGCACACAGGTGGACTTCATTTCACTAATTATGTGACTTCTGAAGGTAATTGGCTGCACCAGAACTTTTGAGGGGCTTCATAGCAAAGGGGATGAATACATATGCACATGCCAATTTTCAAATTTCTATTTATAAAAAATCTTTTTTATAGAAATTTTTCTCATTTCACTTCACCAACTTAACTATTTTGTGCATATCCATCACGTAAAATTCAGATTAAAAAAATAAATAAATTACAGGTTGTAATGTAACAAAATAGGTAAAAAGCCAAGGGGGTGAATACTTTAGCAAGGCACTGTAATTACTGTAGATTGGATTTGATTCAACAGGGCAGAAAATCCAGTTGCTACAGGGTGAGACAACTGGCGTCATTTGTCCATCCCATCGACTTGATCTATCATCCGTATAGTAGAGTTGGCTTTAATTTACAGTATGTGACCGAATCTGCCCGTTTTCTGCAATTTCCCAGAATGGCAGCATCAGGTCACATTTGTGCAGCGTCATATAATAGAGTTACTGATAAGAAGGTAAACAGCCAACTCCAAGGGCCACATCACATGTACGGTAATTAGATATATGCGGTTCGGTTCTCCAGAAATCCAAACCAAACCGAAACCCAGTTCGGATCCCCTGAGTAGTCCCAATCTGAGCCGAGTCCTGGTTCCGCGGTTCAGATTATGATTTTAAATCTGAATTTCAGGTTTTCGATTGCAAAAATAACATGATTTTAGCTGGTTTTATCGATTTTTATCAATGATTATTGATTTTTATTATGGGTTTTAAACCGGACTAAAATCTGAATCCGAACCAAAACACTTGGCGGTTTTGCCAAAACCAAAACGTGATGATGAATTAAAACTAGAGATGAGCGGGTTCGGTTCTCAGAGAACCAAACTCCCCGAACTTCACGATCCGAGCCGGGAACCGAATCTGGCTCGGGACTTCCCGCCAGACTCGGATCCCAGAACAAGGCAAAACGTCATCATCCCGCTGTCGGACTCTTGCGGGATTTGGATTCCATATTTGGAGCCGCGCGTCACCGCCATTTTCACTCTGGACTTGGAGAGTGAGGGAGACAGACCTCTGTCTCTCTCTGTGGGTGATGGCGTCGGGTGGGGTCAGTGTGTGCTCTCTAGGGGTGCTGTTAGGGGTGCTGTCCTGTCACCGTGGTGTTGTGTGCTATTAGGGGTGTTGCAGCTGTACATGAGTGTTTCTGTCCTGGCTGTCACTGTGCTGTACAGGGGCACTGTCCTCCTGGTGTGAAAATACAGGGGTGCTGGTTCTGTCCTGTATGCTGCAAAAATTCAGGGGTGCTGTGAAAATAAATGTAGACTGGCCCTGTCTTATATGCTGTACAAATTCAGGGGTGCTGTGAAAATAAATGTACACTGGCCCTGTCTTATTTATTAATTATTTATTTACAGTTTCTTAGCAGCATATTCCGTTGTGCTTTACAATTAGAACAACAGTAATAGAACAAAACTGGGTAAAAACAGACAGACATAGAGGTAGGAAGGCCCTGCTCGTAAGCTTACAATCTATAAGGAAATAGGCATTGATACACAAGGATAGATGCTACCTATTGCATAATGGTCCACCAGATTGCTAGGTTCTTAATAGGTTGTATGATATGATCACCCCGCAATGACGGCCAAGTGTCAGGAGGGTGTGAGACTAAAGAAAGACAAGATATGTGATGTTATGTGTACTGTACAGAGAGGATGTAATTAGATAGGAAAGCACTGAAGGTTATGTGGGTGGGGCTGGAATTTGATAGGCTTGTCTGAAGAGGTGAGTTTTCGGGGAACGTTTAAAGGTTTGGAGACTAGAGGCGAGTCTTATTGTGCGTGGTAGGGCATTCCACAGAGATTAGCCTTGCAGCTGCATTCAAAATGGATTGTAGTGGTGAGAGCCTATGTTTGGGAAGACGAGTCAGGAGACTATTACAATAATCAATGCGGGAGATAATGAGAGCATGGATAAGAGTTTTTGCTGTGCCTTGTGTAAGATATGGTCGTATTTTGGATATGTTTCTTAGATGTGTGTAACATGATCTTGAGACAGATTGAATGTGGGGAACAAAGGACAGTTCAGAGTCAAGGGTGACACCTAGGCAGCGAGCTTGTGGGGTAGGGATGATTGCTGAGTTCTCAACAGTGATAGAGATATCAGGTTGGTAACCATAGGCGTGCGCAGGGGGGGTGCCTGGTGCGCACAGGCACCCCCTAATGTCCGGCAATCCGATCTCACATGCCTGATGCAGCGATCGCCGAGCAGGCTGATTACTGTCCCCTCTGTGTTGCACCCTGTCAGGACTGCATTACTGACTGGACGCCTGGGTTAATCAAGGGTGCCACTGCCACCGGCTTTCAAACTACCGGCTCCACCTCAATGTACAAAACAGCGTGATGTGATGTGATGACATCATGCTGTTCGCACGCCCACCTCTCTCTTTATATTCTATGCCAACGCCAGCCACTGGTGAGGAGCAACATGCAGCCAGCGTTCCTCTTAGGAAAACAAATTCAATACTGGCAGGCGGTCGGCAGCAGCATTGGCACGTAACACGTTTTTCCAGCAGCAGCAGTAACTAGTCTGCGACTGTCAGTGTCAGTGAGTGACTGCAGCTTGCAGGGGAAAGAGAGGGGGAGCCAGACCAGGCTGAGGAGGAGCAGTGTAATTGCAGTGAGTGCCATCAGGGGTGTTTGTTTGGTGCACACCACAACATCTGACAATGCATCTGCATTATTAGGATTGGTACAAGGGTGGATATTTTATATTACGTTGACTGTCAATAGATGGTGCCAGACACACCCAAAAGGCGGTGCTAGACACACCCCTCCAACAGTGCACCCCCTAATAAAATGTGCTGCGCACACCTATGTTGGTAACTACTGTTAGCAAGTGGAAATATAATTAATTCTGTTTTGGAAATATTAAGTTTGAGGTGTAAGATGTCATCCAAGATGAAATGGCAGAAAGGCATTCAGTGACACTGTCTTGTATGCTGTAAAAATTCAGGGGTGCTGTGAAAATAAATGTACATTGGCCCTGTCTTGTATGCTGTAAAAATTCAGGGGTGCTGTGAAAATAAATGTACACTGGCCCTGTCTTGTATGCTGTAAAAATTCAGTGGTGCTGTGAAAATAAATGTACAATGGCCCTGTCTTGTATGCTGTAAAAATTCAGGGGTGCTGTGAAATAAATGTACACTGGTCCTGTGTTATATTCTGTAAAAATTCAGGGGTGCAGTGAAAATAAATGTACACTTGCCCTGTCTTGTATGCTGTAAAAAAACAGGGGTGCTGTGAAAATAAATGTACAGTGGCCCTGTCTTGTATGCTGTAAAAATTCTGGGGTGCTGAGAAAATAAATGTACACTGGCCCTGTCTTGTATGCTGTAAAAATTGGGTGCTGTGAAAATAGATGGGCACTGTTTGTGTGCTGTAATAATAAAGGGGTGCTGTCCTATGAAATGGAGAACAAAAATTTGGAGAAAAAAATAGTGAAAGATCAGGAACCACTTCCAGTTCCTTGTACTAGTGCTGAAGCTGCTGCTGCCACCAGTCATGACATTGACGATGCAATTCCATCAACGTCGTCTGCTAAGGCCGATGCCCATTGTCATAGAGGGCATGTAAAATCCAAGAAGCAAAAATGAAGAACTAAAAAAAAGAAAAATGAAATGATAAGAAACGAAAAATTGACAATTTGCCATTCACGACACAAAGTGGCAAGGAAAGGCTAAGGTCTTGACTTATGTTCATGACTGGTGGTTCAGCTTCTCATGAAGATGGAAGCCCTCCTCCCCCTCGAAATATGAAACAAATAAAGTTTGTTACAGGAAAAAGTCCAAGTGTGTCCGCATTTGCAATGTCTAGGCCTGACCTTCCCAAGACTGTATGGGAAGAGGAGGCTCCTACCACCATTTGCACGCCCGCTGCAAGTACTGGGAGGAGCACCGCCAGTCCAGTTGCCGATATAGAGATTGAGGATGTCACTGTAGAAGTACTGTGAGCGGGATATTGGTACTGGTGCTGAGGAGGAAGTTGACGATAAGGATTCTGATGGTGATGTGGTTTGTTTGAATATGGCACCAATGGAGACATATGTTGGCCATGGGATGAAAAAGCCCATTGTCATGCCTGGGCAAAATACAAAAAAATCCACCTCTTCAGTGTGTGGAATTATTTCTCCACAAATCCAGACACAAACAGGTGTCAAGCCATGTGTTGACTTTGTCAATCCATAATAAGTCGGGGTAAGGACGTTATCCACCTAGGAACATCCTCCCTTATATGTAACCTGCAGCGCATTCATCATAAGTCATTGTCAAATTCAGAAACCTTGGATAATAGCGTAAGCAGTCCACTGACACCTAAATTATGTGGTTTGTTTGAATATTATTTCTCTGTGAGGATGAGGATGTAAACACTGAAGGGGGGGAGGAATCAGAGGATGAGGACGACATCTTGCCACTGTAGAGCCAGTCTGTGCAAAGAGAGATTAATTGTTTCTTTTTTGGTGGCGGCCCAAACAAACCAATAATTTCAGCCACAGTCATGTGGCAGACCCTGTCGCTGAAATGATTGGTTTGTTAAAATGTACATGTCCTGTTTATACAACATAAGGGTGGGTGGGAGGCCCCAAGGACATCTTGCACCTCTTTTCTTTGTCTGCCATATTCCAGGGGTGCTGCCCTATATGGGGTGCTGCCCTACTGCCCTGTTAGTCCAGGGGTGCTGCCCCACTGCCGTTTAAGTCCAGGGGCGCTGTTGCCTGTCTGCTGTGCTGTGTAATTCTCCAGGGGTGCTGTCTATGCTTTAAAAGTCCAGGGGTGCTGCCTATCTGTTGTATAAATCCAGAGGCGCTGCCACATAATTTCAGGGTTGCTGCTGTACTTGATCCTAGGTTTAAATTAAAGCCTAGAGCAGAATATAAAACAAGCTTCAACATCACAACCAGATTTGTGAAACCATACAGCCGCAAAGGTGGAAATGGAAATTGCAATTTTGACGAAGTGTTTTTCAATGAGACCACATTTGTGGCTAAAGTCAGTCAGACTCAGAAGAGACAGAATCATAATCCAGCGCCACTGCCAGAGAAAACAAGATTTTCCAAACACACCTATGTCTATATGTCTGCCATATACTTCCAGGGATGCCCTGTCTGAACCCGCTCATCTATATCTTCCAGTGTGCACTGTGGACCCAGCATTAGAAAGAGGTTCTTCTCAATTATTTCATGTTAGGGACTCACTAAAATTAATGGCTCCAATTAGTCAACCTTAATTTTGATTTATTATTAATGTTCCACATTTTGGGATTATTTACAAGATGCGCATTTGTTGTACAGGGTTCTTTTGCTTTATTTTGTAAATGTTTTCTCCTTAATAATTGTACAATGTACGGGCTGCAGAGGGTTACCGTGGTGTCAGAAGAACAGAGTTTCAGTGATCTTGCATTGCATCAGCTTTCCATTGCACTGCAGCACTAGATGGGCCAGGAGCTCCTGTGAGGCACAAACAGTTACTAAATATGAGACCCAGTATGGAGTCTCATGGTGACTTACAGCCAGGAAGATGTCTGGCTAGCCAGGCTGAGGCATGCTGTGGGCACAGAGGTTAGCATTGCTTCCTCCCACAGTCCTACTTGTAGTATGAAATAAGTTTTGACTATAGAGTGGTAAGCTCCACTAGGGCAGGGGCCCAATAACAAAAAATTCACTGCACAGTCCTGCTTAGTACTGTACCCACACAAACTCAACTTGCCTGATCCGGGGCTGCTGTGGGGGCTCTGGAGGGGCAGCTAAAACATCTATGGGGCTGCTTTATTTAAAAATAAAATATTAATAAAATAAACAAGACACATAGGTATGCTCACATGCATGTAACTGGGAGCTGTGAAAAAAAACAAAAATAAGGCATCTGTCACAAAATATCTAAATAAAAATGCAATTAAAAAAATGGAAAAAAAGAAACCCACGATATTTTCACAAAATAAGTTTCCAGACTCCATGGAGGGGAAAATATCCAATATTGATTCTGTGGTATAGACCAGTTTATTTGCATCCCAGCATTAAATCCGAGATTATCTTAATCCCTGAAAATGGAGAAGGGGGTAAAATTTGGAGGCTTTGGCCCCTAGTTTTTCAGTTAGTTCAGTAATGTGGTAATTATATATTTGCTTGGTTGAAGTCCTTTCCGTTCCACACCAATATAGGAGTGGAAGTGAAAGCCTGTTTGTTGTTCCTGATTGTGTGTGCCTCTCAAATTTGTAATCACCTTCTTGACACTGTTCTCTTCTTCTTGCCTCTTCTCATAATGTGAAAAGTCATCAAACATGGAGGTGGTATGTTTGTAGCTAGCTATGATTCGGAGAACTTGGCAAGCTTTTTCCAGGGGGACCACCTGTCGCTGAAATTATGGGTTTATTAAACTGTGCATGTCCTGTTTAAATAACATAAGGGTGGGTGTTAGTTCCCAAGACAATTCCATCTTGCACCTCTTTTTTTTATTTGCATTATGTGCTTTTTGGGGCCTAGTTTTTAAAACTGCCATCCTGTCTGCCACTGCAGTGCCACTCCTAGATGGGCCAGATGTTTGTGCCGCCCACTTGTGTCCCTTAGCTTAGTTATCCAGCTACCGAGGTGCAAACTTTTGGCCTAAAAACAATATTGTTCAGAATAGACTGGTAATGAGTGGAAATAAATGTTATTGAGGTTAATAATACCGTAGGATAAAAAATACCCGTAAATTCTGTGATTTTAGCTGTTTTTATGTTTTTTGTAAAAAAAAATAGATTTGGGTGGGTTATTTTGTTTCTGTGCAGGGTAAATACTGGCTGCTTTATTTTTACACTGCAATTTAGATTGCAGATTGAACACACCACACCCAAATCTAACTCTCTCTGCACATGTTATATCTGCCTCCCCTGCAGTGCACATGGTTTTGCCCAACTGCTAACAAAATTCCTGCTGCGATCAACTCAGAATTACCCCCTATGTGGCCAGAGTCACAAATCGTGGGCTATTATATTTGGCCCCTAATATAAAATTCTGATTTTACCTCTGATACAGTTGGAAACAGTTAAAGCCAGGACGGCCAGCGAGTGACAGTTGGAAGTGGCAGTCATCTCAAAGCTGAGGAGCCGGTGTGGCTACAGCAGTAATGCCTAACAGGCTGTGTGAGTGCGAGCATGTATTTGTGAGGAGGCTGCACTACATGGAGTCTATACAGTGTAATTCTATGTAGAGGAGATAGAGTGCACGGAGAGACAGTCCTCGGGGGGGATGAGACACCTGTGTATTGTCTGCTGAGAGGCAGAGTGTGAGAGGAGCCCTCCATGAGTAGTAATACCAGAGTGTGGGAGCTTCTGGGAAGTGTCAGCTATATTGGTGAAAGGATGCGTGTCGGAGATGGTGCATATAGAACTACAAGTGACAGCCAGCCTGTAAGATAAGGTAATGTAACGTTGTCTAGGTAGGGCAGGTGGAGAAAGGGGTAATATAACCATAACTGAACTTGGGTGCTCCACTCCCATCTACATCTTTGACCTTATCTCCCTTTACACTCCCACCCATGCTCTTCGCTCTGCTAATGCACGCCGACTCTCCTGCCTACTGATTACTTCCTCCCACTCCTACCTCCAAGATTTTTCACGTGCTGCTCCATTTCTCTGGAATTCCCTACCTCTCCCCCTCAGACTCTCCACCTCTCTACAAAACTTCAAATGGGCTCTCAAGACTCACTTCTTCACCAAACCCAGCCAAATCTCATCCTAACCCTCTGTTCCACGCTCTCTATGTACCCCATCTGTGTCACCCTTGTCTGTCTTTCCCTCCCCATTAGAATGTAAGCTCTCACGAGCAGGGCCCTCTTCCCTTATGTGCTTATCCTTTCTCTTACTTTAATAATCTTCAACTGTACCACATCCAGCAGTCTTCTGCCACCTGATACTTATTCCGGTGTCATCTGCTGATGTAGCTATGTGTATTTACCCTGTACTTGTCCTATACTGTCATCAACTGTAAGTTGCTGTTTTCCTGGATTGATTATTTATGTACTCTGTAATTGGGCGCTGCGGAACCCTTGTGGCACCATATAAATAAAGGATAATAATGTACTGGAGAAAGAATAGAGGAAGATTATGTTTGACGTAAAGTTGAGATGGTCTGGTGCCGAATTTATTTGTCCAGGTATTGTGGCTACATCACTCACACCTGTGTCTATTAATATACAGTACCTATACTAGCTATAAAGCCGTCATACACTTGCTCAGTTAGTGCCCACAGTCTCTGGAGCTATCCAAGGCTTGGCAGAAAAGACAGAGGAGGTTCCAGCTCTGAAATTGTGCATACCCAGAGCCGCTCTGCAATAACTCCAAAGGGATCAGCATGGAGGCTGCGGGGAAGGGCTCAGAAGATCCCTCTCCAGCAATGCTTTCCCCATAGGGATAGAACGGAGTTGGTGTTAGATACGGGGGGCAGGTTCTGAAAAGCAAATGATTTTGGAGCGTAATAATTTGGCTCAGGCCGCAGTCACTACTGAGAATAATGCAGACTGCGATCTGCAGCGTTAATTTGCCTAAAGATGCCGTGAGCACTTGTTAAATAGCAACTATATTTAAACCAGTCGTTTAACCTTAAATATGCCCCCTAAAACCTTTATTTTTGGGAAATGATTTAATAGGTTTTTTTTTTCTTACAGCCGCTCGCTTTTTAGGTTTCAGGTTCTTTCCGGTATCGCAGTAGCTATCTGGGAGTTCATGAATAGTGCCTATTTTACATTACACCTGGGCACGGACAATGGCCTCAGATACACATCTCCTCCACCCCATAAAAGTGTATACCAAGAGCAGGTCAGGAGGACAAAGATCCCTGATGGCTTGCCTTCACATGGCCATATTAATGTAGCATCCCAGCCATTGAGCAAGGATGCCAATTCCCAGGAGGCGGCACAAGAAAGCGCACTCTCTGCTTAGCATTCAGACGGCAGCGTGAGATAAGGACCTGTCTGAATTGAGGACTGAAGAGTTTTCTCGGGGAGGGAAATGTCAGGTTAGAAAGAGAGGAGGGAAAGTAAAAGGCAAAGAGTGAAGCCGGAGACACATGACTCCCGGCAGAGAATGGAAGAGAAGGGGGTCAGCCGAAACCGACAAGGCTGGATGTTTACATAACATGGCATTTAATGCTGATATTGATTGCAATCAGATCCCGGTAATCACCTCCATTATGACAATTGCCTGGTCGGATAGCGCTTCCAGCAGACAGTGTTGTTTCTGTTCTATTGTGTGTTATCCAGACACAGAATGCCTCTTGTTCGTCTCTCACTGCAGTCACACAGCTGAGCAGGCTGGGACCTGGACCAGGCTCACCCTCTTTGTCCCTGCTCTCCAATGCCTGGCCTGGACCCTCTACTTTAAAGTCTGGAATCAATGTGCACGAAACAGAGAAAGCTGGGCAATGCCGCATCCTCAATGTCATTTAGATTTCAAGAATGAAAATGTTCTGTTATTATTATGTCTTGTTCCTAAAGCACCATTATATTCCGAAGCATGCATGGTGCCCAGCGAGAGTGGGGTGGCTCAGTAGCATCAGGGCTTCTTATATCATAGGGACTCTGGGAGCTAATTCATGTTCCACTCTGGCGCTCTAACACAGAGCCAAGATGGCACCCCCGCACATGCACAGAAGATCAAAAGGCGGCCATCTTGGTAATAGACTGACACCTCCCCAAAGGAGCAGCGGTCAGACTGCACAGCAGCAGTGCTCTCAATATTGCAACACTTATGTGTGGTGAAAAAAATGGCTGCTTGGCTGGGTTCTTACTAGGTACTGAAGCAGAAGCTAACTGTACCGTACTCCTGAGAGTCTCCTACGTGCGAACCACTTGCTCCATTGTAGCCCCACCCCCTGCTGTACAATGCTGCCAATCGCTGCTTTCAACAGTTTCGGGTGGGGCTACAATAACACGATTGCTGTACCCCCCAGAGTAAGAGTTAGGATGGGGTTGTGTTGTGTCCATGGTAGGGAAAACAGGTGGAGAACGGTGTGGGCGCGGAATGTGATAGGGCTCAATACGGCGTAAAGGCTCAATACGGGCTCAATACGGCGTAAAGGCTTTTTCACGGTAAGGACAATACGTGTTTGGAATTCCCTGCTCGAGGGAGTTGTAATGGCGGAATCTGTCAACACCTTTAAGAATGGGTTAGATAAATTCCTATTGGATAAGGATATCCAGGGGTATGGTGCATAGTCATGCATTATAGTTACTATAAATAGGGATAAAATGCAACGGCTGACAGCAGCATCAGTCAGAAATTTTAGTCAAATCATCATGCATAGGAGACCACAAATAGGTTGAACTCGATGGACAATTATCTTTTTTCAACCTCAGATACTATGTTACTATGTTACATTAGCACCATCATGTTTATAAATTGACTGTCATCATAAATTGTTGGGTCGGGGACTGGCAAAATAGGCAGCCCCCCCCCCCCCCCCCCCGAAAAACAAACAAACCCAAAACAATCCTACACTGTGTTGTTGTGGGCGGAGCTGTGCATGATATGGGTGGAGCTACAGCAGGATGGGGCATAAATTGCTGTGTAAACCATTTTTTAAATTGTCAAAGTTTGTGCTTATAACATGTCAATCTATCTATATATAAAATTGTTTGTTTGTGCAGAGTAAATGTGCGGAGTAAACTCGAGAACTACTGAACCAATTTTGATGGGCCTTTCACTGAAATGTTCCTTGAGATCCTCTGCGTAACATAGGCTGTGAATCATCTAGCTATCATGTTAATTGGCTAATTAGCAAACAAAAAACAAAACAAAAAAAACTATCTATCTATCTATCTATATCCAAAATCAGAGGCGGCACTCGGCTGGTGAATCAAACTCTAAAGCCTTTTGGCAGCTGCTTAGCTCCATATTAATCAGAAAGAGTCCGACTATGATACAGGTAGTCTAATTCACGTTTCCTCATTGGAAGGTACAGTAACTTCTGATAAAGCAGGCTCCTTATGCAGGGGAGGCCTGATGGGGGGAATGTGTGTATATTTAAATGTTTGTTTTCACAGTGATAAGTTGTCCTGGAGACGGGGAGGTGGTCCCCGAAACGTTGCCCTCACATAATATATAATTCGTTTGATTCACCAGTCTCCAAGTGCCGCCTCTGATTTTGAATACACAATACAAGGGATTTGGTCCTGGGGAGGGCACCGGAGTAAGCTACACCCTATGGGGGATGCCTGGAGTGCTGGAGTAGTATTTGGTTATCTCTCTCTCCTCTCTCTCTCTCTCTCTTTCTGTATATATATATATATATATATATATATATATATATATATATATATATATATATATATATATATACTCTCCAAGATTTACCCGGCACTCCACAGGGAATAAATAAAAAGCTTGCTGCGGTACCCTCCGTGGCTCAGTCTGGCTGGCCCCATACACCAATCGATCGTTGGTGGCACTCAAGCAGTCTTTCCATGATTAAAGTAACACGACTTTATTATCCAACAGCGTTACGGGGTATAACCCCGTCGTCAAGGACAGTACTGTCCCTGATGACAGGGTTATACCCCGAAACGCTGTAGGATAATAAAGTCATGTTACTTTAATCATTGAAAGACTGCTTGAGTGCCGCCGCTGATCGATTGATTGATATATATATATATATATATATATATATATCAATCAATCAATCAATGTTGTGAGGATAAGTGAGCTTGCTATGGTGAGTGCTGAACTTTCTGTCGGTATATATATATATTCATTTGTATGCATGTTTGCGATAAATTCAAGAACTACTGAACTGATTGTTATGGGGTTTCACTGAAATGTTTCTGTAGATCCTCCGAGTGACACAGGCTATGAATCATCTCACTATCATGTCTTTTGGCTAAATAGCAATTAAAGTATTTATGCATTCAATAGTCTCTGTCCTTGTGCCACAGAGCAGGTTAAGCAGGGTCAGGGTCACACATGGGGGGTCATTCCGACCCGTTCGCACGCTGCTGTTTTTCGCAGCGGTGCGAATGGGTCGGTTCTGCGCATGCGCGACGGCCGCAATGCGCTGGCGCTTCGTTGCCCACCGCACTGCACCGCATCTACAGAGGACCGGGGGGCACCATTAGCGGATCTTGCTACGGCGGCGGCGCCCTCCGGAAGGCGGCGCCCCAAGCAAAAATCCTGCATGCCTGTAGCAAGATCCACTATTGCATTCATACCCAAGATCCTGCACCAACAAATATCACTGATCTGTGGGAAGCTATCCAGACAACATGTGGGAAGCTATAATTTCTAAAGAGGTTTTCTGTCCACTTGTGCGGGAGGAGAAGCCAAGCTGGATACAGAGGGAAAGGAAGAAGATTTAGGCAATTGGGCTTGCAGGGCTATCTGAGAATGGTAGGCTTGGGTAATATTCTGGCTGCATGCCCTTTCATTGCGGTAGGATCTGATGCAATACACTGGCACTAGTTCCAAGTATCCAACCCTGAACATTGGCTGTGTGTTCCAGTAGGCGATCGTCCTGTTTGCCTCCCCTGGATCTGCCAGTAACTACACCTGAGATTATGGTCCAGCAGCCAGAATGCCAGGCATGGAGAGAGTGACAGCATTTAGATTTTTGCACCAGCTATGAGCTAATTACAGCTCACAGACTGGCAGCCAATCAGGAGCGGCCACTGCCGCTGCTCCTGACTGTCTGCTGGTCTGTGAGCTGCAGTTGGCTTGTGGCCGGTTCCAAATTCGAAGGCCGCCACTGTCTCTTCATGCCTGGCTGACAGTCTGTGATCTCCTGGCGGCCCAGGCTCCCATCACTTTCTAGGACAGGGACTCCAGTTCCGGCAGTCCCTCCTTGATGGCAGCCCTGATATAACCTCCTGCCAGCAAGCAGGCTTCTACTCCATGGCGCCATTCCAGCGATAGTCAGGAAGATAGCTCATGTGCTTTAAGAGATTTTTCACTGTACAGAGCCGTCTCCTGTAGATGTCACTGGGAAAATGACCGCTGCAGATGAGGAGGGATCAGCTTGCTGGCACAAGGTAAGTATACTCTGGAAGCACTCATAAATAAGTCTATGACTACTACTATTACTACTACTAATAAGAATAATTACTTTGAGGGGTAAAGTAGTGGTAAGAAAAAGTAGAAAAAAATGCTTGAATGTTTATTATACTCACAGAAAATATTCAATGTTATTTTTTTTTATTCTTTATTTAAGTTGCCCTTTGGACTCTTTCCAGCTTTTATATTCAGGATACAAAGCAAAACTTATTTTTTCGTGTACTTTGTTTTTATATCAATCCACAAAAGAAGTTTCTTGCATTCACTTGTGTTTTTTTTTAAATTCCCAGACCAAAAAAAAAAAAAAAAAAATCAAAAATACATTTATATATATAAAGAAAATCTACGGTTAACATAACCGGCGCTGAAATCCCATCAGACAATGTTTTTCCTATTTCTTGTTGAGCATTTTGTGCACCCAATAAATACAAATCTGGATCAGATGCAAGGATTAGGGGAAATTGCCATTTGTTACAATTCTGCAGTGAGAAGTAGGCAACAGGGCTTGTTTGGGTCAGACTGTAATCCCTACTACAATGGCACAGGGCAGAGTTTATCGCAGTGTGTTGAACAGCTGTTTTCAGGTCAATATTCCTCATGAACCAGCTGGATTTCCCGACTCTGATCCCCCCATAGAAATACAGATTGACTTTTAGGTGTGTGATGGGATTTTACAGCCCAGCTGTTTACAAGATGGAAGTTTTCATAAAACTTATGAATGACATCTGGGCTAAGAAGCCAGGATAGAGAACAAGCCGCACAGCACAGATTGATCGAACATCATTTCTCTAGTTCACCTTCATACATTCCACAGGTTTAATTTCAAGGTATTGTAAAGCTATACAGAAAATGATATTTCTTTTCTTATTTCCAAATCTACAGTTTTCCATTTCCTGGCAATAAAAGCCCTGCATTCGGCTCTCGGAGAACAATCTCAGACATTACCCAGAGCTTTGAACCTCAGAGAGGGCTGACGGGGAACACTTATTGGGCGCGACATACAGATGAATATGTTGACAGCTGGATGGGAACAGTTGCACATCTTGCACAGATTTGTAAATCTTATTATACAACACCAAGTCCCCAAATACTTTCCAAGCAATTATACGCAACATTGCACAATGTAGGACACTGGAATTAATGTTAATTATCATTTTATTTTTAGTCATCACATGATGCCCTGTGCCTTTTCCAAAATGTTTACATTTTTATTTTTTGAGGGTGATGACATGGATTCCACCATGTGACTCAAAAAGGATATGCATAGGCATACAACACAATATGTGGGTGCCCCAGCCCCTATGCACCCACAGAGCTGACTACTATGAAAAAATGGAGGAATCTGTACACGGCACATTGAAGATCCCTCTGTGCTGAGTGTTATTGGTCAGAAATAGGACACACAGGGGCCTCACAACCTCTGGTTTGTCTATCGTGGTGCTTAAGATCCGTGCCAGGACCAGAGTGTGTGGCCACTATGGAGGATGGCTACACCCGCTAGGGGCTCTACACAGAAGCCATGAAGCAGTGGCATGCGCTGAACGGGGCGTGGTCATGCACCTACCCTACAGTGCCCCCTCTTTTAACCAGCTTTCTCTCATTGCCCCTATTTGTAACCGCAGCAGTACATCAGACAGGCACAAGGGGTCACCCACCAGTTATATTAAACACAAACAGTGTAACAGATGAAATGAATAAATAATATTGTAAAACACATTTGAAGACACTGTGAGATAACTAGACACCGATATAAATAAATAAATAAATAAATAGATACTGTAGATAGATAGATAGATAGATAGATAGATAGATAAACGTAGCGGCTCATCGCGCATCGCACAGCATTGTGAGACCGGCCGCAGACGCTAGAGGTCATAATTGACCTCTAGTGTCTGTGCAGTGTGCAGCACTATGGGAGAGACGTCATGACGTCTCTCGTCTCTCCCATAGATCCGAGGAGTGGCGGTCGGAGATGGAAGACAGCAGCAGCAGCAGCTGTCGGGAAGCAGTAGCGGGGCTGGTGAGTATTTATTTTTGTTTTTATTTTATTTCTTTTTGTAAGCATCTACTAGGGGCACATCTACTGAGGGCACAGCTACAGGGGGCACCGCTACTGAGGGCACAGCTACAGGGGGCACCGCTACTGAGGGCACAGCTACAGGGGGCACCGCTACTGAGGGCACAGCTACAGGGGGCACATCTACTGGGGGCACATCTACTGGGGGCACCGCTACAGGGGGCACCGCTACTGAGGGCACAGCTACAGGGGGCACAGCTACAGGGGGCACAGCTACTGAGGGCACAACTACTGAGGGCACAACTACAGGGGGCACCGCTACTGAGGGCACAGCACAGGGGGCACCGCTACTGAGGGCACAGCTACAGGGGGCACCGCTATTGAGGGCACAACTACAGGGGGCACCGCTACTGAGGGCACAGCTACAGGGGGCACCGCTACTGAGGGCACAGCTACAGGGGGCACCACTACTGAGGGCACAGCTACAGGGGGCACCACTACTGAGGGCACAGCTACAGGGGGCACCACTACTGAGGGCACAGCTACAGGGGGCACCGCTACTGAGGGCACAGCTACAGGGGGCACCGCTACTGAGGGCACAGCTCCAGGGGGCATAGCTACTGAGGGCACAGCTCCAGGGGGCACCGATACAGGGGGCAAAACTACTGAAGGCACAGCTACAGGGGGCAAATCTACTGGGGGGGGGGGGGGGCGCCAAAGGAAACTTTCACCCTGGGCGGCACAAGGTCTAGAACTGGCCCTGATAGATAGATAGATAGATAGATAGATAGATATGAGATAGAAATAGATAGATAGATAGATAGATAGATAGATAGATAGATAGATAGATAGATAGATAGATAGATAGATAGATAGATAGAGATATGGGATATACTGCAGATAGATAGACAGACAGACAGACAGACAGAGACACAGGGCCATCTTTTTGTATGGGCTCAATGGGCTCTTGCCCAAGGGCCCCAGGAGTATACGGGCGCTAAGCTGATAGCTGAGGGTCCCCTCTTTACAGGGGTACCAGATTTTTTCAAATTGGTCTTGGGGAACCGGAGATATCGGACTTGAAAGCAGTGGTCCCCATCCAAGCCTGTTAATTGCTCTTCCCAGACCAATATCTCGGGCTCTGTCTGACTTAAAGTTTTCCTGAGGGTATAATCCAAAATCTGTGACTCTCCCCTTTTTTGGTGGTCACTGGCAGCTTGTCTCTACTATGCCCAGAACCACAGATATCAGTCTTCAAGCAGCTGGTCCCTGCTCCAGCTCCACACGCCTAGTATGCGGTTTTACATATTTGTAATATCCCTATAAAGTGGGTTCGTACCTGAAGCTCGGTCGTCTTCGTGGTCGGCAGTATCCACTCTTCAACGATGTTGAGGCCAGCGACTATTCTTCCCGTCACCTGTGAGGCTGGGGCAGAAGGACCAGGAGAACCCCGGAAGGGCAACCCAAACACAATACGCTCAGAGACCACTACACACAGAGACGGTGACAACCATTTATTGGACAAAAAATATTAGTCACCGTGGTAACTCAATTCTCATTAAACACATTTGCATAGGTTGAACATTACTACAATACCCTGAGTCTTTCCCTGTCTATAACAGTGTTCACAGTTTAAACATCTCTAAGGTATAACACTGACTGAATCAAACAATAAAATATATAACATGCACTACCAATCATTTGGAAGGTAACGTTATCTTAGGGTAAAGAATGTCCTGACAGTAATTCTGATGCACCTCTTAAACTGTCCATAGGATGGCGTCATACGCCGGGCACTAATGTTCAGTTCCTGCGCCCCAGTGGGCGTTTGCGGCCAACGTCCCCCTAACAGACTACTTGCACTCTAACAGAGGACTCCTGGGAAAACGTCAGTGGACGCAAGGTAAGTATTCGTAGGGTTGTGTGCAAAACTGACTGTTCGTGATATAACACGGTAGCAGCGGCTAACGGTACTAGCCGTATTTGTATCCACGGAAAAGTAAGTCAGAGGAAACGAAGCGACTCTGGATAAGGTATCACTCCAGACATACGGTGACCGTGTAAGCTTGTGAGATTATGAACAATCTGTCTGGTGAGAGGAGGACGTGGGGAACAGGTTCATACGTGATGCCACTGTATGCTGGAGGCAAATGGGGCTTTAACCCTGAGTGACAAAGCTTATGGTGGGGGTGTTTTGGGGGTAAGAATGTCCCTCCTTCTCCTTCGGAAGACCCTATCAGTGACAGCCCCACTAAGTATCCGTCAACTGGGGTAGGGGTATGTTGTCTCCTATCAACTGCTAGCTGAGGTGGAGATTTATGAATGTACCTGCATAGCTTGTGACCTGGTGCGGGCTGATTGCGCTCTCCCCGCTCACTGCAGTGCGGTAATAGTGCTTCCCCCTCTCTGCGGCGGTTCAGGCACCGGGGACAGCTGCCGGGAGGCTCCGGCTCCTCTGTCCGTAAGCACGGCTGTGATGGGCGGCTGTGCGCTGCCGCCGGCCGCGTCTCTGCTCCTTCCCTCACACGGCCGCTCTCTTCTCCTGCACTCGCCGTGGCTCTCCTCTCAGCGGCTCTGCACTGCCGGTGACTTGGGGCTCTCCCACGGCTTCCTCTCACGCCGCGCTCTGCCACACTTCTCGGCCGCGGCTGGCAGTCCTCCTCTCCGCGCAGGTATGCGACAGGACCGTCCGCTCTCTCCGACGCCGCTCTCTTTTTTCTTCTGTCCCCTCCTCTTCTTTCTTGCCGCCTCTCCTTGCCCAATCCCTGGCGCTACAGATTCCCGCACTTGGGAATAGACGGCTTGGCTCCCCTGGGTCCCAGTACCCTCCGCCTTCTCTGTGGCTGTTGCTAGGCAACCGGAGAAGGAACTTTTAACGCTGTCAGCGCCTGTCCCGCTGACAAGTCTCCTCTGGCAGCGCTGGCTGCAGTTAGGGCCATGATGGGGGTAGTAGTGGCATCCCAAACGTGGGTACCACATATTCATTGGTGAATTACTCTGGCTCCTGAACTCTGATCCCCAAGTCCCAAAATCCTCCTGAATGGTGGGACTCTCTAGTTTATTATCCCATTCAAAGCTAAGAAATATATTTTCAGGAACTTGAGATATCTGCAGTCAAGCAAGCTGCCCTCCCACCGGAAAATGCTAAATATTAAGCCCACTCCACTATCCACCCCTCCCCTACGTATTAAACACCCCCTACCACCCTGAAATTCATGTACCAGGGCTTCTTCATTTAGCCCAATGCCCCCTTCTACAGTTTAGCCCCATCTGTACAGTAAAGGAGTAATTAGCAGAAATTATTGCTTCAGGTCCTACCAGAGCCGGCCCTAACCAATATGATGCCCTAGGCAAGATTTTGGCTGGTGCCCCCTAGCACCACTGCTGGTTCTGCCTCTGACCTTGCACTTCTTTCCCAGCACCATCACCCTTCACCCATAGCAGTCCTTGTACCCCCTATATTTTAAATAGGAACAGTTCGCACATTTGACGCACAGCCCAAAAAGGGGCATCTTCTTGCTGGGAAGGGGCATGGCCACACAATAGTAACCCCAATTCCAATTACGCCACACAGTACTGCAACTTTATTCACATTTTATCTTGCGATAGTGTCCATAATTCATATTACATCCCACAGTAGTATCACTTTACCTTATACAGTAAATGTTACTCCTCACAGTAGAGCCCCTTATTCACATTACATCACACTGAATTGCTCCTTATTATTCACATTACGCCACACCTTATTGCTCTTTATTTACATTAGACGACACAGTAGTGCCCTTTCTATATGCAACGCCACATAGTAGAGCACCTTATACACATAGGCCCTCATTCCGAGTTGTTCGCTCGGAGATTTTCATCGCATCGCAGTGAGAATTCTCTTAGTGCGCATGCGCAATGTTCGCACTGCGACTGCGCCAAGTAACTTTACTATGAAGAAAGTAAGTTTACTCACGGCTTTTTCATCGCTCCGACGTTCGCATTGTGATTGACAGGAAATGGGTGTTACTGGGCGGATGCACGGCGTTTTAGGGGCGTGTGGCTGGAAACGCTACCGTTTCCGGAGAAAACGCAGGAGTGGCCGGGGAAACGGTGGGTGTGCCTGGGCGAACGCTGGGTGTGTTTATGACGTCAGCCAGGACCGAAAAGCACTGAACTGATCGCACAGGCAGAGTAAGTCTGAAGCTACTCAAAAACTGCTAACTCGTTTGTAATCGCAATATTGCGCATACATCGGTCGCACATTTAAGAAGCTAAGATTCACTCCCAGTAGGCGGCGGCTTAGCGTGTGTAACTCTGCTACATTCGCCTTGCGAGCGATCAACTCGGAATGAGGGCCATAATGCCACACATTAGTAATGCATTTATACACAACTCCACACAGTAATGCCCCTTACACATGAGACACATTTATGTTCTTATAAACATAATGCACCTTACACATTATGACAACCTTTATTAATGCCCTTTTAGACATAACGTCCCTTACACATATGCCGCACATTATTAATGCTCTTATACACATAATGACACATATAGTGCCCCCTACACATTTGCTGCACATTATTAGTGCCCCTATACACATAATGACACACATACAGTAGTACCCTGTTACACATATGCCACACATTATTAATGCCCTTATAAACATAATGACAAACATAGTGGGCCTTTACACATATGTTGCACATTATTCATGCATTTTTACATGACACACATAATGCTCCTTACACATATTCCGAACACTACTGCACAACCAACCCAGTCACATGCACACAGCACTCACACTTCCACTAACACTGTGACCTCTGCCTCTGCTTGGATACAGATGTGTCCTCACAAATCTTGCATCAATGCTAACGTCGGGCACTTTTTTTAATGAAATGCATCTTATATGCATTGGTATGTGGCTAGGATGCACAAGCAGCTTCTGCTGATTAAACTGATATGCAGCATGCCAATATACTGTGTGAGACTGTGGCTGTATCTGCATATGAAATGCTACACACAGAATATAGGCATGTCGCATATCATTTTAATCAGCAGAAGCTGCTGATGCCCATAGGCATATCAAATGCCCTAGGCAATTGCCTAGTTTGCCTATACATATGGCCGGCTCTGGGTCCTACATGCTGATCGGAAGATAGAACACCCCCTACTGCCTGCGTAACATCATTGCTGCCTCTGATAGCACCCCCCACCCCTACCGCTGGAGGATGGGTAGGGGGCCCAGTGCATTGCTGTGCACAGGGGCCTACACTGCTGTTAAGACAGCCCTGCAGAGACAGACAGACAGACAGACAGACAGATAGGTAGATAGATAGATATATGAGTGTGACATAGATAGATAGATAGATATGAGATAGATATGAGATAGATATGAGATAGATAGATAGATAGATAGAAATAGATAGAGATATGGGAGATACTGTAGCTAGATAGACAGACAGACAGAGACACAGGGCCGTCTTTTTGTATGGGCTCAATGGGCTCTTGCCCAAGGGCCCCAGGAGTATACGGGCGCTAGGCTGATAGCTGAGGGTCCCCTCTTTACAGGGGTACCAGATTTTTTCAAATCGGTCTTGGGGAACTGGAGATATCGGACTTGAAAGCAGTGGTCCCCATCCAAGCCTGTTAATTGCTCTTCCCAGACCAATATCTCGAGTTCTGTCTGAGTTAAAGTTTTCCTAAGGGTATAATCCAAAATCTGTGACTCTCCCCCTTTTTGGTGGTCACTGGCAGCTTGTCTCTACTATGCCCAGAACCACAGATATCAGTCTTCAAGCAGCTGGTCCCTGCTCCAGCTCCACACGCCTAGTATGCGGTTTTACATATTTGTAATATCCCTATAAAGTGGGTTCGTACCTGAGGTTCGGTCGTCTTCGTGGTCGGCAGTATCCACTCTTCAACGATGTTGAGGCCAGCGACTATTCTTCCCGTCACCTGTGAGGCTGGGGCAGAAGGACCAGGAGAACCCCAGAAGGGCAACCCAAACACAATACGCTCAGAGACCACTACACACAGAGACGGTGACAACCATTTATTGGACAAAAAATATTAGTCACCGTTGTAACTCAATTCTCATTAAACACATTTGCATAGGTTGAACATTACTACAATACCCTGAGTCTTTCCCTGTCTATAACAGTGTTCACAGTTTAAACATCTCTAAGGTATAACTATGACTGAATCAAACAATAAAATATATAACATGCACTACCAATCATTTGGAAGGTAACGTTATCTTAGGGTAAAGAATGTCCTGACAGTAATTCTGATGCACCTCTTAAACTGTCCATAGGATGGCGTTATACGCCGGGCACTAATGTTCAGTTCCTGCGCCCCAGTGGGCGTTTGCGGCCAACGTCCCCCTAACAGACTACTTGCACTCTAACAGAGGACTCCTGGGAAAACGTCAGTGGACGCAAGGTAAGTATTCGTAGGGATGTGTGCAAAACTGACTGTTCGTGATATAACACGGTAGCAGCGGCTAACGGTACTAGCCGTATTTGTATCCACGGAAAAGTAAGTCAGAGGAAACGAAGCGACTCTGGATAAGGTATCACTCCAGACATACGGTGACCGTGTAAGCTTGTGAGATTATGAACAATCTGTCTGGTGAGAGGAGGACGTGGGGATCAGGTTCATACGTGATGCCACTGTATGCTGGAGGCAAATGGGGCTTTAACCCTGAGTGACAAAGCTTATGGTGGGGGTGTTTTGGGGGTAAGGATGTCCCTCCTTCTCCTTCGGAAGACCCTATCAGTGACAGCCCCACTAAGTATCCGTCAACTGGGGTAGGGGTATGTTGTCTCCTATCAACTGCTAGCTGAGGTGGAGATTTATGAATGTACCTGCATAGCTTGTGACCTGGTGCGGGCTGATTGCGCTCTCCCCGCTCACTGCAGTGCGGTAATAGTGCTTCCCCCTCTCTGCGGCGGTTCAGGCACCGGGGACAGCTGCCGGGAGGCTCCGGCTCCTCTGTGTTAGGTTCCTGGTGCTCAGAACAAGGGAGATGTTATGAAGCGAGTCCAGAGCACCAGGACGGAATGCTGGGAAAGGGGAATGGAAAGGGAATAGCCCCTGGCGCCCTATCTCCGTTGTCTCACCCGTGCTGTCAGTACACTCTTGCGAGACTATGGTTGCTTGAGCCCATGGCAGCCGCGTTTGAAGGGCGGATTACGTCTGCCCAACTTCGATGCCCCCTCAGGTCTTAATGAGAGACAAAGAGTGAAACCGAGACAGGGTGATAACAAGGGGCCCTCTGACTAAACAACAAGGCCAGGGGCTACTAACAAACCTAAAAGCAAAGTATGTGCGGCTTGCCGCCAAAGGAAAAGAACAACAAAGGAAATGCTGACCACACACCGACACAATACTTTTGTGTACTGGCGGTGACAGCATAAGCAGAACCCTCTGCAAAACACCAGTGACAGAAATAATAAGGGAACACAGCGGCCTAAGCCAACGGACGCGGCCGTGCCGCTACTCACGGAACCGGTACGAATACTGGCAAACGGACAGGAACTCCCAATGCTGCTGACACAGACTCTCAGAACTGGAGGACAGGCAGAATCCCAAACGACAGACCGGTGGACACCAAGAAGCCAGAAACTTGCACAGGCAAAGGTACTGGACCTCAGGACAGGAACGCCTCACGGCAGGACACGGGATCAGACATAGGAATCGACACAGGGACTGACACAGGAATCGACACAGGAAGCTCAGGAACTAGCAGGAACCAAGCTCAGAACTCAAGCAGACTGAAAACCCAGGAATTATCACCAGCATCTGTGAATTGCAAACAGCCAGCATATAACAGAGAGGCCTAATTAGTAATCCCATGCAGCTGCCTTGTTGCATGATTCCAACTGACCAGATGCAATTAGCAGCCAGGTGAGGCTGAACACAAGGGAACAAGCTGCAATTACACAGACTCACCAGCGGCAGCAGACAAGAGGATTCTAAAACAGAGCAACAGGAAATCCTGGCATGCAAGACAACTTTATAAACATAAAATAGGAATGAACCACTACCTGTGGTTCATAACACTCTGTCCGTAAGCACGGCTGTGATGGGCGGCTGTGCGCTGCCGCCGGCCGCGTCTCTGCTCCTTCCCTCACACGGCCGCTCTCTTCTCCTGCACTCGCCGTGGCTCTCCTCTCAGCGGCTCTGCACTGCCGGTGACTTGGGGCTCTCCCACGGCTTCCTCTCACGCCGCGCTCTGCCACACTTCTCGGCCGCGGCTGGCAGTCCTCCTCTCCGCGCAGGTATGCGACAGGACCGTCCGCTCTCTCCGACGCCGCTCTCTTTTTTCTTCTGTCCCCTCCTCTTCTTTCTTGCCGCCTCTCCTTGCCCAATCCCTGGCGCTACAGATTCCCGCGCTTGGGAATAGACGGCTTGGCTCCCCTGGGTCCCAGTACCCTCCGCCTTCTCCGTGGCTGTTGCTAGGCAACCGGACAAGGAACTTTTAACGCTGTCAGCGCCTGTCCCGCTGACAAGTCTCCTCTGGCAGCGCTGGCTGCAGTTAGGGCCATGATGGGGGTAGTAGTGGCATCCCAAACGTGGGTACCACATATTCATTGGTGAATTACTCTGGCTCCTGAACTCTGATCCCCAAGTCCCAAAATCCTCCTGAATGGTGGGACTCTCTAGTTTATTATCCCATTCAAAGCTAAGAAATATATTTTCAGGAACTTGAGATATCTGCAGTCAAGCAAGCTGCCCTCCCACCGGAAAATGCTAAATATTAAGCCCACTCCACTATCCACCCCTCCCCTACGTATTAAACACCCCCTACCACCCTGAAATTCATGTACCAGGGCTTCTTCATTTAGCCCAATGCCCCCTTCTACAGTTTAGCCCCATCTGTACAGTAAAGGAGTAATTAGCAGAAATTATTGCTTCAGGTCCTACATGCTGATCGGAAGATAGAACACCCCCTACTGCCTACGTAACATCATTGCTGCCTCTGATAGCACCCCCCACCCCTACCGCTGGAGGATGGGTAGGGGGCCCAGTGCATTGCTGTGCACAGGGGCCTACACTGCTGTTAAGACAGCCCTGCAGAGACAGACAGACAGACAGACAGACAGACAGACAGATAGATAGATAGATAGATAGATAGATAGATAGATAGATAGATAGATAGGTAGATAGATAGATAGATAGATAGATAGATGAGATAGATATATGAGTGTGACATAGATAGATAGATAGATAGATAGATAGATAGATAGATAGATAGATAGATAGATAGATAGATAGATATGAGATAGAAATAGATAGATAGATAGATAGATAGATAGATAGATAGATAGATAGATAGATAGATAGATAGATAGAAATAGATAGAGATATGGGAGATACTGTAGCTAGATAGACAGACAGACAGACAGACAGAGACACAGGGCCGTCTTTTTGTATGGGCTCAATGGGCTCTTGCCCAAGGGCCCCAGGAGTATACGGGCGCTAGGCTGATAGCTGAGGGTCCCCTCTTTACAGGGGTACCAGATTTTTTCAAATTGGTCTTGGGGAACCGGAGATATCGGACTTGAAAGCAGTGGTCCCCATCCAAGCCTGTTAATTGCTCTTCCCAGACCAATATCTCGAGTTCTGTCTGAGTTAAAGTTTTCCTGAGGGTATAATCCAAAATCTGTGACTCTCCCCCTTTTTGGTGGTCACTGGCAGCTTGTCTCTACTATGCCCAGAACCACAGATATCAGTCTTCAAGCAGCTGGTCCCTGCTCCAGCTCCACACGCCTAGTATGCGGTTTTACATATTTGTAATATCCCTATAAAGTGGGTTCGTACCTGAGGTTCGGTCGTCTTCGTGGTCGGCAGTATCCACTCTTCAACGATGTTGAGGCCAGCGACTATTCTTCCCGTCACCTGTGAGGCTGGGGCAGAAGGACCAGGAGAACCCCGGAAGGGCAACCCAAACACAATACGCTCAGAGACCACTACACACAGAGACGGTGACAACCATTTATTGGACAAAAAATATTAGTCACCGTTGTAACTCAATTCTCATTAAACACATTTGCATAGGTTGAACATTACTACAATACCCTGAGTCTTTCCCTGTCTATAACAGTGTTCACAGTTTAAACATCTCTAAGGTATAACTATGACTGAATCAAACAATAAAATATATAACATGCACTACCAATCATTTGGAAGGTAACGTTATCTTAGGGTAAAGAATGTCCTGACAGTAATTCTGATGCACCTCTTAAACTGTCCATAGGATGGCATTATACGCCGGGCACTAATGTTCAGTTCCTGTGCCCCAGTGGGCGTTTGCGGCCAACGTCCCCCTAACAGACTACTTGCACTCTAACAGAGAACTCCTGGGAAAACGTCAGTGGACGCAAGGTAAGTATTCGTAGGGTTGTGTGCAAAACTGACTGTTCGTGATATTACACGGTAGCAGCGGCTAACGGTACTAGACGTATTTGTATCCACGGAAAAGTAAGTCAGAGGAAACGAAGCGACTCTGGATAAGGTATCACTCCAGACATACGGTGACCGTGTAAGCTTGTGAGATTATGAATCTGTTTCTTTTATAATATCAATCTCAAGACTGCACAGTCAGCACTATTGTTTGAAGCCTACCACGATCAGAAATTTATAAGACCATAGTGTTATTACCATACTCATTTCTGACCATATATAATCTAATATCCAATTAATTCGTGATTGATTCTGGGTCCCAATACAATTGGAAAACGGTGCGCCTAGGAGACAATTTCACCTACGGTCAGACCGCACTGAGTATGCCCAAACTCGTCTGATCTTGGAAGCCAAGCACTGCAGGGCCTGGTCAGTACCTGGATGGGGAACCACCAGGGAATACTAGGTACCGTAGGTATTTTACTCTCCAACAGTTTAAGCAACTTGGGACTCATTACATCAATCTGATCTCAGGTCAATAGCATTTGTCAGATCATATAGGACTCGAGGGAGTGACCTCATTCATATAAATTCCTGATTAGAGAGGATATGTATGAATTTTCTCCATGTATGAGGGTTCATTTATTTTTGCTCACCTATATTATAATTTTGCCTATAAAAGGTACATGGGTACTGGCAAACACTTATGCTCTTTAATTATTAATGCCAGCTCTCGTTTTTTCTTAAGTATATATTAATAAATGTTAATTTTTAATAATTTCATCATTACAATTTTTTCAAGTGTGCTCAGGAAAAGGCCTATAGTTGTTTTTTTGGTTCTTTGTTCTCTCTAAAGGATTATACTTGTTTTTTCATTATGAACAATCTGGTGAGAGGAGGACATGGGGATCAGGTTCATACGTGATGCCACTGTATGCTGGAGGCAAATGGGGCTTTAACCCTGAGTGACAAAGCTTATGGTGGGGGTGTTTTGGGGGTAAGGATGTCCCTCCTTCTCCTTCGGAAGACCCTATCAGTGACAGCCCCACTAAGTATCCGTCAACTAGGGTAGGGGTATGTTGTCTCCTATCAACTGCTAGCTGAGGTGGAGATTTATGAATGTACCTGCATAGCTTGTGACCTGGTGCGGGCTGATTGCGCTCTCCCCGCTCACTGCAGTGCGGTAATGATGCTTCCCCCTCTCTGCGGCGGTTCAGGCACCGGGGACAGCTGCCGGGAGGCTCCGGCTCCTCTGTCCGTAAGCACGGCTGTGATGGGCGGCTGTGCGCTGCCGCCGGCCGCGTCTCTGCTCCTTCCCTCACACGGCCGCTCTCTTTTCCTGCACTCACCGTGGCTCTCCTCTCAGCGGCTCTGCACTGCCGGTGACTTGGGGCTCTCCCACGGCTTCCTCTCACGCCGCGCTCTGCCACACTTCTCGGCCACGGCTGGCAGTCCTCCTCTCCGTGCAGCCATGCGACAGGACCGTCCGCTCTCTCCGAAGCTGCTCTCTTTTTTCTTCTGTCCCCTCCTCTTCTTGCTTGGTGCCTCTCCTTGTCCAATCCCTGGCGCTACAGATTCCCGCACTTGGGAATGGACGGCTTGCCCCCTTCTACAGTTTAGCCCCATCTGTACAGTAAAGGAGTAATTAGCAGAAATTATTGCTCCAGGTCCTACATGCTGATCGGAAGATAGAACACCCCCTACTGCCTGCGTAACATCAAAGCTGCCTCTGATAGCACCCCCCACCCCTACCGCTGGAGGATGGGTAGGGGGCCCAGTGCATTGCTGTGCACAGGGGCCTACACTGCTGTTAAGACAGCCCTGCAGAGACAGACAGACAGACAGACAGACAGATAGATAGATAGATAGATAGATAGATAGATAGATAGATAGATAGATAGATAGATATGTAGATAGATGAGATAGATATATGAGTGTGACATAGATAGATAGATAGATAGATAGATAGATAGATAGATAGATAGATAGATAGATAGATAGAGATAGATATGAGGTAAAGTGCCCATACACTAGAAGTTATTATGAGCGATTTGTCCATTTTCGATGAATCAGAACTACAAATTGTTCATAATAGTGCAAATCGTACAGTGTCTGTCAGTGGCGTAACTACTGCCCCCCGCAGCCCTCGCGGTGGCTTGGGGGCGAGGGGCTGCGGGGGCGCCGCCACTGCTTTAGCGCAGATTGACATGCGGACGAGCGTCCGCGTGTCAATCTGCTCTCACTAACCCTCCGCTGCTGTAAGGAGGTACACGGAGGGCGCAGCGCGCGCCTCTCCTGTGTCCCTCCCGCGTCTCCGGCGGGTCTAATAAAGGAAGTGCTGTTCATGAGCTCTGTTTGGCTCACGAACAGGCACTTCCTTTAACAGACCCGCCGGATACCCAGGAGGGACACAGGAGTGGTGCGCGCTGCGCCCTCCGTGTCCCTCCGTCACAAAACAGCGGGGGAGCCGGGGGAAAGAGCACTGGGGGAGCATATGCAGCACAGGGGGAGGTGGCTTATGTGGCACTGAGGGGACATATGTGGCACTGGGGGGGGGTATGTGTGTACCTGGCACATGGGGGGGGCTATATTTGGCACTGGGGCATGTGAGTACTTGGCACTGTGGGGGAATATCTGGCACTGGGGGCATATGTGGCACTGGGGGGGCAAATGTGTACCTGGCACATGGGGGGGGGCTATATTTGGCACTGGGGGCATGTGAGTACTTGGCACTGTGGGGGAATATCTGGCACTGGGGGCATATGTGGCACTGGGGGGTATATGTGTACCTGGCACATGGGGGGGGGGGGCTATATTTGGCACTGGGGGCATGTGAGTACCTGGCACTGTGGGGGAATAATAATGGACAGAAAAAGGATTGTCTCTTTGTTGGCGCACATTAAGAAAAGAAGATTTTTTATCATTAAAATATAACTTTTATTCTTATTCAATAAAAATTGCCTAGCAATTGAGAAACATATCAGTGAAAAAATGTGTGAATAAATTGTGCACTGTGAGTGATTAAATTATGTGCTTGAAAAAGATCTGCTGCCTTATGATGGATCTATCAATTTAGATCTATATTATTTTAAGATTAATTTATACCTATTATGTAGGAGGGATTTATCTGTGTGTATTCCGAACATATATCAAAGATCCTGTTAATGATATCATTGTGAAGGTACAATAGCTATTTTTGAGGAGATTAACCTGTAGATTTATTTAATCTGATCCCAATGGTACAGTTTGGACCTAATGGGTACCAACTCAGAACTTATCTAGAGAGTATGGAGGAACACGCCATCTCTGATGGAATAACCTAGAATATCTAAGATATTTCTGGTCAAGAAGTCCCTCCCAATGTTAATATCTTTACACACTTTTGCTTGATTTCCTTTTTCTTTAAAACGGTCCATAAGGTATTATTATGATCACCCCTATATCATCCCTTCATGAACAAGCCTCCTTTTTTAGTGGGACCCAAATAAGTGGGAATATGGGAATTTTCCATATAACATCTTCGGTAACCAACGTAATATCTTGAATTTAAGAGGCCATCAGTAATCACATACTAATTCCCTCTATTAGAATAAGGACAACCAATTACGTTTAGAACACATAAATGATGAAAAGACAATAGGAGGACCTGTCACTATCATATACATATAACCTATAAAAAGGGTAATTGATGTTATGTTTAATAAATGTAATAATATAATTAGGGTTGATGGGTGGTTTTTTGTCACAAAAATGTTTTTCACTATTTTTATATTTATTTTTATTTTTTCTCACTTGTTTTCATGTATAATTTTACACTTATCACTACATATTTGCAATACACCTCACACTCAACTTATATCGGCTATATAAGAGCCCTTCTGTAACAGTATATATAGCAGTATTGCTACACCAATTTATAATTTTTCACTCTCACTAGGTCACAGAGATATTTTTATTTTTATTTATTTAACTTATTCTATTTTTATTTTTTTATTTTTTTATGTTATTCATGATTGTATATTTTTTTATTTTTCTAGCAATAATTAATGTAATTATTGAATATAATAAAATTTCTTCTGATAATCACAATCCAATGCGCAGGTACTATGAATAGTAACATTGTTTCAATATACTAATTAGGAACAATTATTCCTCTTAACTACTTATTCTGAATATCAGCAAGGTTTGTGCTTATTAATTAAAATATTATCCATGATACCAACTCATGTTCGGATGGGATTATTAAGTGACTATATGGATGAGATATGCGTTCCACCGGGACGTGACTACACGCGTCATGCGGCTCATTGAAGTTCATGTAGCGGTTCAACGAAGCATATGACAGGAAGTTAGAACGTGATAGGAGGGGTGTCCCGTTAAAAACACTCTGGATGAGGCAATCGGGTTTGCCTCGTTAAAGCATTTTGCGAAACGTGCACGTCGGCGTTTCAGAGCGGTGCCATGAAGCCCGCTCATACTGATCACTGTGCTTAACATGCCTATATATTAAGAAAATACGATCTATCACTGTAATTGTCTGGTTAATGTTATGTAGGAATCCACAGTGGCAAAATGTGTCAGAATCTGTATTGTATATAAAAAGCTGTTGATACAAGTAATATATAGGGACCGCTGTACCCTGGGCGGCTTATAATAGCTGCAGACAGCAATGATCTGGCACACTGCAAAGTGGAAACTCTGTTGCATTTAATAGAGAAAAAGTTACTGTTAGTTATCCCGCAGTAACATTGTAACTACCGTATTTGCCAGCGTATAAGACGACTTTTTCCCCCTGAAAAACATGCCTCCAAGCGGGGGGTCTTATACGCCGGGGGTCGTCTTATACGCCTGGCGTCACTGCCCCTGGTGCGGGAAGTCGTGAAACAGGGGCGTGGCCTAGCATAAGGGGGCGTGGCCTCGTGGGCGGACCCCCGTTTTCAGCAATCCAGGGGGTTAAGAAGATGTTGGCTGCCCCCCCCACTCCCCCCGTGAAGTGCCTCTATCTCACGGTGAGTGTACGGCGCTGCCGGCGGGTGAAGCTGTGTGAAGTCTCTCTCGAATGCAGTGCCGGCTCCTACACAGGGACAGGAGCCAGGTGCTGCACGTATTGTTACAGTGCAGCACCCGGCTCATGTCACTGAGCAGGAGCCGACATTTTGGTGTCACCCCTCGGTGGGTGACACCTGCCCCCCCTTCTTATGCATACCTTGCTACTCCAAATCTCTTATAAGAGACATGTCAGTGCTGCCGCTGTCCTCCCTGCCTAACCGCCTGTCACATTCAGCAGTGACTCCTATGTTTGTGAGTATCATTTTTATCTCTGTTTTACGGATCTATTAAAAGGTTATACACGAGGAGGTGGCGCCCGCTGTTTTTCTTCTAGTCTTCTACAGTGTGTTGCCAGAGTTCCTCTGGGTTGTGGGCTGCCTGCCTGTGTTCCTGAGAAATCAAATCAAATCTGATGTTCTTTTACCTTTTATTTGGTGTATGGAAGGTGTGCGGAAGAGGGGGTAGTCTTATATGGCGAGTACATAACAAACTCTATATTTTGAGTGGAAATGTTGGGGGGTCGTCTTATACGCCCAGTCGTCTTATACGCCGGCAAATACGGTATGTTTACTGAAGTTTGAGCGTCATATAAATAAAGTAGCTCTAGACAGCATTAATTAGGCACGCTCTTACACTGTACAATTGCAACACTGTTTATACACAAATCAAGTGTTATATAAAAATACATGTTGCTATTTAACATTATATGATACACATAAACTCCTTATCAAGCTACTGATTGCTGTCCCACAGTAGCATTATAATTGTGACGCGTTGTCAAGTATATCCACCTATTTTGGGAAATGTGTGCAATTATAGCACAGCTACAAATGGCGAGGAATCTTTCAGTAAAAGATAGCAACAAGTAGTGTAGGACGGACACACCTGGATTAACGGGTGGTACCCAAATTATATATACTACTATTAGAACTGTGAATGCTTACTAATGTCATTCATTAACAGAACAAAATATGATAAAGGGATAAGGATTTGAATGTGCATTTATATACAAGCCCCTTGAATATCCAGTGGGCCGATGTAATATAGGTGCATTCACAGCACGGGTTCGCAACCTAGATCAATGATAAATAGGCTGGATCTGAGTGAATAAAATCAACAATATTCACTTGAAAGTCTAGGTAATATTAATTTGAGCAGACCATTAGGAGGGACCAATATTAGCACCAAGTATAACGGAGGATCTGGTAGGATATAGCAGGTTCAGTACTGAGTGTGGTAATAAATAAAGCTAGGGAAGCTTTTAACCACATATCGTATGTATCAATATCATACACCATTGAAGGTGATGAAAGTACAGTAAGCAACTGTGAACAATAGCCCTAATTAATAATTAATTTGACGTCGAATTAATTATAATGGGCTTTACTGTACAACAGACCTGACCCAATTGGTGTATAATAGCCTGATATAATTCAAGATTTAAGGATCACCGTCAATGGAGTCACGATGCATGCAGCATTCAGATCCATACAATAGACATGATCTTGTTGCATATGAAAGATTAATTAACAGTGCACACACCAGGGTCATTTATCAATGGAGTTTCTTTAGAGGAACCACTCACGATACGACGATATAATCCTATCTTATAGAACTGATAGTCTACACCGTGACATGTATGTGCTTGTAAAGGGACTGGTTATGTCCTAGGAATATTTGAATTGAATACTTACCTCCGAGTTTTGTGTCATACTATGGTTGCTTACCCTTGCTATCTATAATCGTGCAAGATATGCTGTCTCGATCCACATTTAATACATAACAAGTACCAGGTATAATGTTAATACAAATAAAATAAAACAATAAATAATAACAAAAACACAAAAAATTTGAACAATTCCAGTGATATTTATTCGGAATAATAAACAGAGCGGAACAATTAATTGAGCACAGTGAATCAGTTTTTAATTTTTCAAGCACATAATTTAATCACTCACAGTGCACAATTTATTCACACATTTTTTTCACTGATATGTTTCTCAATTGCTAGGCAATTTTTATTGAATAAGAATAAAAGTTATATTTTAATGATAAAAAATCTTCTTTTCTTAATGTGCGCCAACAAAGAGACAATCCTTTTTCTGTCCATTATTGTTCTCTACTTTTGTTGTCTATGGTAGCACCCCCTATGGATGTAAGCAGAATTTGTTATGTAATAATACAAATTGGGGATTACATTATTGAATAACATCATAAATTGGTCTGGTGCAGGAGACATCCACCTTCCCCATTTTCCTAATATATACTGTGGTGGAATATCTGGCACTGGGGGCATATGTGACACTGGGAGCACAGCCCTAGCAACAAGCACTACCCCCTAGCAACGAGCATGACACCCAGTGCATGAAACCCCTGGCAACGAGCATGACACCCAGTGCATGAAACCCCTGGCAACGAGCATGACACCCTGAGCATGAAAACCCCTGGCACCATGCATGGAACCAAGAGCATGAAACCCCTGGCAACGAGCAGGTCATTTAAAAGTAATTAGAAGCCTTACTGTAGGACTTAATGTGTAATGGGCATTACGGTGTGGCATAATGTATCACAGACATTGCGGTGTGTGTCATAATGTGTCAGGCATTACGGTGTGGCATACTATATCACGGGCATTGTGGTATGTGGTATAATGTCTCGGGGCATTGCAGTGTGGCATAATGTATAACGGGCATTGCGGTGTGTGGCATAGGATATAACGGGCATTGCGGTATGTGTCACAGGCATTACGGTGTATGGTATACTATATCACGGGCATTGTGATATGTGGTATAATGTCTCAGGGTCATTGCGGTGTGTGTCATAATGTATCACGGACATTGAGGTGTGTGTCATAATGTGTCAGGCATTACGGTGTGTTGTATACTATATCACGGGCATTGTGGTATGTGGTATAATGTCTCAGGGTCATTGCGGTGTGTGTCATAATGTGTCACAGACATTGTATGTGCTATAATGTATCAGGGGCATTGCAGTGTGTAGCATAATGTATAACGGGCATTGCGATTCCTGTCATAATGTGTCACAGGCATTACGGTGTGTGGCATAATGTTTCGGGGGCATTACGGTGTGTGCATATTGTGTCATGTGCATTATTGTGTGCGGCATAATGTCTAAGGGCCATTGCAGTATGTGGCATAATGTATACTGGGCATTACTATAAGGAGGAAAAAATGACAAATAATGTAAGGGGCATGAATCAGGATTATTTTTCTTTCCTGTGGTGGCTAAAGTCTGGGCGTGCAGGTTGCAAAACTGGGGTATAAGGTAGTCCTTTCCCTGCAATGCCACGCCCCTTTATGCGAATCCACGCCCATTTCAATGAAGCCACACCCCTTTTTGCGACGCGCATATATTTGTCACTTTGCTAGTGCCAATTATGGGGGATGGGGGGGGGGGGGGGAATTTCTAGTTACACCACTGGTGTCTGTGAATGATAACGTTCATGATGCGCGGTCCCGCTGGTCGTTGGTCAGAGCTTCTCATCTTCCCTGCTGCAGGGAGGATCTGAAGCTATAGTCAACAACTGCATGCTCCTGGATGTAGCCACTCCCAGATCTTAAGATATATCTTATGTGTATTGTACTACATTGTTTGTCCAGGACTACCGGGGAGCTGCCGGGGGAGTTCAAGGGAAATGCTAACGAGAAATCATCATTTACAGGTCGTCTAGTGTATGGGCAGTGCACCTATATAAATAGATAGACAGACAGATAGATATAGATATAGATAGATATATGAGTTAAGCCAGGTACGCACTGAGCAACCTCAGCTAGTTAGCAATCAGCGCTATATCGTTGATTGCGGATTAGGGGAGATCGCCAGAGCATACACACTGAACGATATCGATGTACAATATCGTTCAGTGACATCATACCCCGTCACTCCCCGAACATGCAGCTCAAAGATACAGTATAGTTCACATTGAGATGCATGTTCGGTAGATCATGGATGAACGATAACGACCCGCGGGATGATATGAACAACAGATCTTTAAAAAAAAGATTGTTATCGTTCATGTCATCCATTGTGACGCCCAGTATACGAGGCTTTACTTATGCGATAGATGATAGATAGATAGATAGATAGATAGATAGATAGATAGACAGATAGATAGACAGATAGATATGAGAGAGATAGATAGATAGATATACAGACATGTGATTGATTGATAGATAGATAGATAGATAGATAGATAGATAGATAGATAGATAATAGACAGACAGACAGATAGATAGATAGATAGATAGATAGATAGATAGATAGATATGAGATAGACAGACAGATAGATAGATAGATATGAGACAGATGATAGATAGACAGACAGACAGACAGACAGACAGACAGATAGATAGATAGATAGATAGATAGATAGATAGATAGATATTAGATAAACAGACAGATAGATAGATAGATAGATAGATAGATAGATAGATAGTTGGTTTTGCCTTATAAATGATCTCGGCTGAAATCCCGCGCCTCCGCAAACTCGGACCCTATTACATTTCCCCATTGGTCTTTGAATGGGTGTGGTATGGAAGCAGTAGCGGATCTTGCCACAGGCAAGCAGGACTTTTGCCCGGGGTGCCGCCTTCGGGAGGGCGCCGGCGCCATCCGGAGGGTGCCGCACCATGGCAAGATCCGCTGCTGCTGTGCCCCCCGCTGCCCGCTTTGTCCCGCTGACGCTGCCAGCTGTGAAGGGAACTAGACGCGTAGCGTCTAGTTTCCCTTTGTGGAGAGGAGCTTTACTGTCTTGTGCGCGATGACATCATCTCGCACCGCACAGCATTTCAGCGGCGCTACTACTGTACAGGGGGAGTAACTGACCACGCCCCCTGTATGAAGCCACGCCCCTATTGCCCGCCCGGGGCGCACAAAGCCCCAGAACCGGCCCTGTTGGAAGGTATATAGTAACTAGGTCGACAGTGTCTAG
Organism: Pseudophryne corroboree; assembly: GCF_028390025.1. Taxonomy (NCBI): domain Eukaryota; kingdom Metazoa; phylum Chordata; class Amphibia; order Anura; family Myobatrachidae; genus Pseudophryne; species Pseudophryne corroboree. The sequence continues at coordinate 1,179,653,550 of NC_086444.1, forward strand.
GTCGACCACTATTGGTCGACGGTAACTAGGTCGAGAGGGGTTCTAGCTCGACAGGGTCTTTAGGTCGACAGGGTCTTTAGGTCGACAGGTCAAAAGGTCGACATGAGTTTTTAATGTTTTTTTTTGGTGTCGATTTCTTTGTAGAGTGACCGGGAACCCCAATTAGTGCACCGTGTCCCCTTGCATGGCTCTCTTCGCTCTCGTTCCAATCGTAGTCCACATAGATCGTTAAGTATGAAAAGGTTCAAAAAAAAGAAAAAAATCATGAAAAACTCATGTTGACCTTTTGCCCTGTCGACCTAGAACATGTCGACCTAGAGACCCTGTCGACCTAGAAACCCTGTCGACCTAGTTACTGTCGACCAATAGTGGTCGACCTAGATAGTGTCAACAAGGTTACTGTCGACCTAGAGACCGGATCCCCTTTAAATAGCAGCACTTTTCGAGACATGGCAACTTGCACTTGGCAAAGGATTTACCTGGAAATCCAAAACGCGTTGTGCTGATGCTGTGTCATATTGAATGGACCCCTTTAGACTCTCCAAGTAATGGGGTAAAGCTGGGTGGTGTGTCGCTGACCTTGCTTACCTTCATGGAAAGCTTTGCACCGTGACACTTTGACGCTTTTATATATGTCCAATGTATGTTTAAGAAATGCGTAATCCTTTTCCACACTAATGGTATTAAGTGTGGATATTTAAGGTTAATACATATCATACTATCACTCCAACCTTGCCAGTTAGTATCTTACAAGTATTTGGTGTTTACTTGTTCGGTGAGGATACTAGCGGCATATATGATGTTTACTGCACATTTAATACTTCATACTGCTTTTTGTGTATAAACTACAGTGCAGTTAGGGACTTACAAAAGGAACTCTCTGAAGACCAATGGTCTCATATATATATCGTGACACGTTTGCCAGCTCTCCTTCAATCCAGGACCTGGAAACACAATATAAGATCATGTCCAGATGGTATTGTTGCCCTGATCGTGTTCATCAGATGTTCCCGAGCGTGTCCGCCCTCTACTGGAGGTGTGGCCAATCACAAGGCACCCCTCTCCACATATGGTGGCAATGCCAGGGATTGACTGGCTTCTGGTAACAAGTCCAGACTATCTTTCGACAACTCACTGGGTTTCCAAGACTCCCGAATTGTGGCTCCTTAGCCTAATGGATATTTTCCTTTCTCAGTATAAGAAGTCTTTACTATGACATCTGGTGAATGTCGCCAGGGCGACTATCCCCTGTTATTGGAGATCTACTGTTCAACCAACCGTTTTCAGATGGATTCAAAGGATCAATTTTTATATGGCCATGGAGGCTCCTCCTTGATAAAACCCTCCTCTAAATCAGTGGCGTAAGTTCATCACAGTCGCCCGGAGGCAAGTTCATACCAGTTGCCCCCCCCCCCCTTATATTTAGATAAATATATGTATGTATATGTGCATATATATGTGTGTGTGTGTGTGTGTGTGTGTGTGTGTGTGTGTGTGTGTGTGTGTGTGTATGTATGGAGTGTTCTGAATTTTTTTTATATACTGTATATATACATTTCATTGTCTTTTATTTTAAATCACACATTTCTTAGCAGTCATACCCAGGATTAGAACCCACTGACAGCAGACACTTTACTGATGGAGCTATTTGCTCCAGTACAGGAAGCATGAGAATTGTAACTATATGAAGTTATGTGTAATTGTCAGAGAAGTAACTTCATATAGTGAAAAGATAGCGGCAGCCATCAATTAACTTACTTCAATGGTGTCACAGAATGGGAGGAGAAGAGCCCCCTTCAGAGCAGGAGCCCGGCGGCAGATGACTCCGTTGCCTCCCAGAGTTCTGCCTCTGTGCTTCCTGTACTGGAGCAAATAGCTCCATCAGTAAAGTGTCTGCTGTCAGTGGGTTCTAATCCTGGGTATGACTGCTAAGAAATGTGTGATTTAAAATAAAAGACAATGAAATGTATATATACAGTATGTAAAAAAAAATCAGAACACTCCATACACACACACACACACACACACACACACACACACACACACACACACACACACACACATACACACACACACACACACACACACACATATATGCACATATACATACATATATTTATCTAAATATATGGGGGGGGCAACTGGTATGAACTTGCCTCCGGGCGACTGTGACGAACTTACGCCACTGAGGAAGCATGAGAATTGTAACTATATGAAGTTATGTGTAATTGTCAGAGAAGTAACTTCATATAGTGAAAAGATAGCGGCAGCCATCAATTAACTTACTTCAATGGTGTCACAGAATGGGAGGAGAAGAGCCCCCTTCAGAGCAGGAGCCCGGCGGCAGATGACTCCGTTGCCTCCCAGAGTTCTGCCTCTGCTCTAAATTCACCGCTACCTGGTCTGATTGGTTGAGCTACAAAGAATTGTCCATATGGTAACCTCTCCCGCCCGACGCTCTAAAGTTGTGATGACGATGCTTTCTCTTTTCTTTACTCTCTCTCTCTTCTCTTCATCTCTACTATTGTTATTTCTTTCCTTTCCGATTGTCAAGTTCTCTTCCCTCTGTACCTACATGACGTATTTTCTCTTTTGCTCCTTTTCATTATTATTTTTACTTAAACCTTTGTTACTGATATCTCTAGATGGCTCCACAGCTTTGACATATATCAGACTGGTTTTAGTTGCACTTTATAATGTATCTATTATCATTTTTTGTGATCAATGCCACACTTTATATATGTATGCTTCATTTCTTTAAAAAAAAAGTTTGCGGAAAAAAAATAAAGCGCAGCATAGTGAAATAGAAGTGGGATGAGAACACTGCACCATTTCAAAACTTAGATTTAAATATTACATTGAGGGATAGAAGAAAATAACGTTACAATTCTAAATGTGTTCACACTTTTTATAACTGAGACTGCGTAAAGTTGAGATGGGAGATTTGATTCCGATGAATCTGTAGAATTTTTTATTTTATTTCAGTGATTCACAAAATGGTCCATAACTGAAACAATTATTTACACTTACTGGACCTACTTCCCAATCACAGATTATTTAGAGCATACTACCCAATCAGCACTGGACGCATAAAAGTCCCATGTCAGCTTTATATTGTGTACTTCTATGTGTGCTTGATACAAAGCAGTATTGTTTGATTTTCCAATATTTTATTTTATATAACATAGTGGTTCCCAAAACTTGGTGCCGTGGTACTCTGGGGTGCCATAGGGCACTTGTAGGGGTGCCATGGGTTGGTGACAGGTAAGCACATCCCTATCTACCACCACATAACTGACCATAAGGATGACAGGTAATACATCCCTATCCACCACCACATAACTGACCCTAAGGATGACAGGTAACACATCCCTATCTACCACCACATAACTGACCCTAAGGATGACAGGTAACACATCCCTATCTACCACCACATAACTGACCATAAGGATGACAGGTACCACATCCCTATCTACCACCATATAACTGACCCTAAGGATGACAGCTAACACATCCATATCTACCACCACATAACTGACAAGAAGGATGACAGGTAACACATCCCTATCTACCACCACATAACTGACCAGAAGGATGACAGGTAACACATCCCTATCTACCACCACATAACTGACCCTAAGGATGACAGGTAACACATCCCTATCTACCACCACATAACTGACCATAAGGGTGACAGGTAACACATCCCTATCTACCTCCACATAACTGACCATAAGGATGACAGGTAACACGTCCCTATCTACCTCCACATAACTGACCCTAAGGATGACCGGTAACACATCCCTATCTACCACCACATAACTGACCCTAAGGATGACAGGTAACACGTCCCTATCTACCTCCACATAACTGACCCTAAGGATGACCGGTAACACATCCCTATCTACCACCACATAACTGACCCTAAGGATGACCGGTAACACATCCCTATCTACCACCACATAACTGACCCTAAGGATGACAGGTAACACATCCCTATCTACCACCACATAACTGACCATAAGGGTGACAGGTAACACATCCCTATCTACCTCCACATAACTGACCATAAGGATGACAGGTAACACATCCCTATCTACCTCCACATAACTGACCATAAGGATGACAGGTAACACATCCCTATCTACCACCACATAACTGACCATAAGGGTGACAGGTAACACATCCCTATCTACCTCCACATAACTGACCATAAGGATGACAGGTAACACATCCCTATCTACCTCCACATAACTGACCATAAGGGTGACAGGTAACACATCCCTATCTACCACCACATAACTGACCATAAGGGTGACAGGTAACACATCCCTATCTACCACACATAACTGACCCTAAGGATGACAGGTAACACATCCCTATCTACCACCACATAACTGACCCTAAGTATGACAGGTAAGCACATCCCTATCTACCACCACATAACTGACCCTAAGGATGACAGGTAACACATCCCTATCTACCTCCACATAACTGACCATAAGGATGACAGGTAACACGTCCCTATCTACCTCCACATAACTGACCCTAAGGATGACCGGTAACACATCCCTATCTACCACCACATAACTGACCCTAAGGATGACAGGTAACACATCCCTATCTACCACCACGTAACTGACCATAAGGGTGACAGGTAACACATCCCTATCTACCACCACATAACTGACCCTAAGGATGACAGGTAACACATCCCTATCTACCACCACATAACTGACCCTAAGGATGACAGGTAACACATCACTATCTACCTCCACATAACTGACCATAAGGATGACAGGTAACACATCCCTATCTACCTCCACATAACTGACCCTAAGGATGACAGGTAACACATCCCTATCTACCACAACATAACTGACCCTAAGGATGACAGGTAACACATCCCTATCTACCACCACATAACTGACCCTAAGGATGACAGGTAACACATCCCTATCTACCACCACATAACTGACCATAAGGATGACAGGTAACACATCCCTATCTACCACCACATAACTGACCCTAAGTATGACAGGTAACACATCCCTATCCACCAGCACATAACTGACCCTAAGGATGACAGGTAACACATCCCTATCTACCACAACATAACTGACCCTAAGGATGACAGGTAACACATCCCTATCTACCACCATATAACTGACCATAAGGATGACAGGTAACACATCCCTATCTACCACCACATAACTGACCCTAAGGATGACAGGAAACACATCCCTATCTACCACCACATAACTGACCCTAAGGATGACAGGTAACACATCCCTATCTACTGATAATGTCGATATTATCTTAAACCATAAAGCTATACCTTTAAACACACTTTTACCATGGAGCCGCTGCGGCCGCTAGACTTAATATGCACTCTACGTACTTTGTACGCTATTTGCGTACAGAGTCCCATACCGTGTATGGACTTAGCGTACAAACGCCGCGCTGGGGGTACAAAGTACACACAGCGCGCACACACTCTTGATATACTCTAAACCATGTCTACACACAAATTCCTGCACCATTTTCTTTGCAGTGAACGTAGCAGTATTTGTGGCAGCAGGGAACGCTTCTACCCAATTGGAAAACACATCAATACAGACTAACACATATTTTAAATTCCTACAGGGTGGTAACTGTATGAAATAAATCTGTATTACCTGAAAAGGGCCGTCTGTCGGCGGGATATGGGATGGTTCTGTTGGTATTAACTTTCCAATATTCTTCCTCAAGCAAATAAGACATGTCATTGCTCTCTTACCCGCATGAGAAGAGAATCCTGGCTCACACCAGTAGGCTCTCACCAGCTTACACATACCCTCTTTACCCAGATGAGTCAGACCGTGTGCCGCCTCAGCTAAGCTTGGAAGATATGCTCTGGGGGCCACTGGCTTACCCTGTCCACCTGTCCAGAGTCCTGAGGACTCCTGGCCATACCCCTTTGACCTCCAGACCGCCTTTTCCTGTGGAGAACACAAATTTTGCATTTCACTTAATTTTTGTGTGTTGATGGTGTTGAATATCATCAGTGATGTGATATTTCTTTGTATGGGGGTGCTGGCTGCTGATTTAGCAGCTTTGTCTGCCCGGCTGTTACCAAGTGAGATTGGATCTTGGTTGTAAGTATGTGCTTTGCACTTGATAACAGCCACTCTGTCTGGTTCTAGTATCGCTGTTAGAAGCCTTTTTATGTGGGATGCATGCGCTACAGGTGTGCCAGCTGCCGTCATGAAATTTCTGAGGCGCCATAGGGCCCCCAAATCATTCACTACTCCAAAGGCATACCTAGAATCTGTATATATATTGGCTAACTTACCTCTTTGCCAATTCACACGCTCTGGTTAGGGCGACCAGCTCAGCAACTTGTGCTGAGTGCGGTGGGCCCAGAGGTTCAGCTTCTATGATACCTCTGTCATCTATGACTGCGTATCCAGTACACAAGTCTCCCGAGTCCGTCTGTGGCAACTACCGTCAGTGTAAAAGGTAAAATCTACGCCTTCCAGTGGGTTGCCACTAATGTCAGGTCTCGCGGTGAAAGTCTGGTTCAGATATCCCATACAATCATGCGTGTCAGTATCTGCACTAAATCCTCCTTCACCATCATTCTCATCCTCCACCCTTTGTGCCTGTCCAGGCACACCCGGCAGATAAGTTGCAGGATTTAGTGCGCTGCATCTCTTTATGGTGATGTTTACAGGGGCCATTAGTGCTAATTCCCACCTTGTAAACCGTGCTGATGAGACATGTCTGGTTTAAGCGGAGTTCAGTAAGGCTGACACTGCATGAGGCGTATGAACTGTCAGGTTGTGTCCTAACACTACGTCTTTGCTTTTACTCACTAGCAAAGCTATCGCTGCAACACTTCGCAAGCATGTGGGGGGAGACCGCGCTACGGTGTCCAACTGTGCACTGTAGTAAGCTACCGGCCTGCTGGCATCACCATGTCTCTGGGTTAGGACACCTGCCACACACCCAGCACTTTCCGTACCGTACAATTCAAAGGGTTTCCCATAATCTGGCATGCCTAATGCAGGTGCCTGTGATAGGCACTGTATGAGTCTCTCAAATGCCACTTCGGACTCATCTGTGTGCGAGATCCGATCTGGTTTGTTTGAAGAGACCATTTCTTGCAAAGGTAAAGCCAGTATGGAGAACCCTGGGATCCAGTTTCGGCAGTACCCACACATTCCAAGAAAAGTGCGGATCTGTTGCTGGGTTTGTGGCAAAGTCATGTCGCGAATCGCCTGTATTCTATCAGCGGTAAGGTGTCTAAGGCCTTGCGTCAAGCAATGTCCCAAATATTTTACCCTGGTCTGGCACAACTGCAACTTATCCTTTGAAACCTTGTGTCCCGTATTAGAAAGGTGAAACAGAAGCTGTTTCGTGTCTTTCAAGGATGATTCGAGTGAATCAGAACACAGCAGTAAGTCATCTACATACTGTATTAATACTGATCCGCTCTCAGGTTGAAAGGATTGTAAACAGTCATGCAGAGCCTGGGAGAAAATACTTGGGCTGTCAATGAAACCTTGGGGTAGGCGAGTCCAGGTGTACTGTACTCCTCTGTATGTGAATGCAAACAGGTATTGGCTGTCAGGGTGCAGAGGGACAGAAAAGAAAGCAGAACAGAGGTCAATGACAGTGAAAAATTTGGCAGTAGGGGGAATTTGCATGAGGATGACAGCTGGATTTGGCACTACTGGGAATTGGCTCTCAACTATTTTGTTTATCCCTCTTAGATCCTGCACTAGTCTGTAACCCCTCCCCCCACTCTTTTTCACAGGGAAGATGGGACTATTGGCAGTGCTGGATGTCCTGACTAGGATGCCCTGTTGTAGCAAGCGCTCTATGACTGGGTACACTCCTAATTCCACCTCTGGCTTCAGAGGATACTGTGGGATTTTTGGAGCTATCCTACCATCTTTTATTTGCACGACTACGGGAGCTACATTCGCCATCAATCCAGTGTCTTGTCCATCTTCGGTCCAGAGGGATCCCGGTATTTGTGAGATCATTTCCTCCACCTTGGATGGGCACCTGTCTATACCAGCAGAGTGTGACATTAGCCTTTGTGGGGTGTCTAACATATCCTGCACTTCCTGAACGTGATTCTCGGGTATATCCAAGAAGACACCCTCAGGAGTACAATATATGACACACCCCATTTTACACAATAGATCTCTCCCAAGTAGATTAGTCGGAGCCGATGCAGTTAACAAAAAGGAATGCTTGGTCTGCAAAGGCCCTATCGTAATCTCCGCAGGTCTACTCAAAGGGTAGTGTTGTACTACTCCTGTTACTCCCATTGCCGAAATTGTTTCACCCGTGGTTTTTATACCTACCGTTGAATTTAACACTGACCTGGCCGCCCATGTATCTACAAGAAAAGGTAGTGATCTACCAGCTACATCAACTGTGACCTCAGGTTCACTACCAAGGCTAGCAATCAACTTCACTGGCTGCAGACTACAGGTGTGGCCCAACCCCTATTGTATATTGTGACCCTCCCACAGCGCGCTGGCAGCTACAATATGTGAGGGGGGTAGCTGAGAATTTTCAGAGGTCTGCCAGTCCCTCCTAGGTGGGTACCTCCTTGTTTCCCCTGCATGCGGCTCATAACTTCTCCTATGCAATCCCTGATCCCTATCATGTGTATTATAATGTGGTTCATATCCTGGTCTAGGGGGTCGATATACCTTATGTGTGCCTTTATAACTGCAGTTCCGTGCAAAATGTCCTTCCTTCCGGCAGTTATAGTATACTACTACATGCGACTTACCATCAGGGGTCTGGGGTTTTGGCTGATGCGGTTTGGATGTAAAGGCATTTATACTTACTGTCATCAGCTTATCCCCCTGTGACTCCCTGTGCTTAATGACGTTCCGATTGTGCTCGATAGCGGACTCTCTTAATGCAGCCACCGAGATACCTCTCCAGTTAGGTAGAGTGGTTTGTACACTTGTTCTTAATGTCTCTTTTAACCCGTCCATTAATACTGACACAGCTACCTCCCTGTGATGTACGTTTTCCTTTATGTCCTCGACCCCAGTGTATCTAGCCATTTCCTGCAGTGCCCGGTGGAAATATTCAGATGCCGTTTCACCTTCTTTTTGTCTTATGGAAAAGATTTTATTCCATTTGACAACAGTAGGGAAATATACTCCTAATTGCAGATAGATTTGTCGTACATTCTCCTGAGTGTACTCATCAGTGAGAGGTACTTCTGCATCTAATTTACAATCAGTAATACATTTCGCGGGGTCAATATTGGAAGGTAAACATACTCGTAGCACTGTTCGCCAATCTTTGTTTGTGGGTTCGGTGGCGTTACCTAATTCTTTAATAAACCTCTGGCATGCGACTAGATCCTTTCTGGGATCGGGAAACTCAGACATAATTGTCCTCAATTCTGTCCGGGACCAAGGACAATGCATAGCAATGTTCCTGATGGGAGTGACTCCCTGAGCGTCAGTCTTCCCATTGGGGACTGCGATCACCCTGACAGGATTTAATTCAATTACATCATTCTGAGTTGACTTCACAATCTGAGGTGCTATTGTCTCTGCATAATGTATGGTACCGTACTTACCAGTGGACACGACCTCACTTATCCCTCCGCTAGGGGGCCTTACTACTGATCTTACTGGTTGGGCCGTGCCCACCTGAGTGTTCTGTATGGTGGCTGCTAGAGAGAGTGCCGATATCGTGCTGAGCTCATCTTCTTGCTCACAGTCCTGAGAAAAGTTTAAAATGGGATACAACTTGCACGGGTTAGCATTAGTACATTTATCAACTATACTCTTATCAGGTACCAATATGCAATTGTCTGTAGCCACTTTCTCCCCTACAATATACGGTGGTGGTGGTGCGGTTGCCATCATTTTCCTGCTAGGTTTGGATCCTGCTGCGTAAGCTAGTTCCCTTTGCATATCGCCCTCTTGCTGCCATAAGTTTAAACAATCTGTATGTCTAATCCTTTGTTTTCTGGATTTTATTAGACATATCCTACTCCTTAAATTCTGCAATACCTCTGGTTCAAAACTACCTATCCCAGGAAATGATGCTTTATCCCCCACAGTCATTTGTGTCCATTCATCACAAAAGGTCTCAGTGTGGGGACCATACTTCCCCACATTACCAACCGAGCTGACCCCTTGGGTCTCAATTCTGATGTCTGAACCCTGACTGAGGAACATCCCTGTGTTGTGCACTTGGCTCCCATTGTGGACCCTTTTAACACGGGAAAATTTCCTAAAATGCTCCAAACACAGTAGTCTAACGGTGGAAGTCCTTAAAGTTCTTCCACTAACTTCTTCTGCTCCGAGTACCACGGATCCGCCCTTTTTAGCAGACATGTGTAGCAAATGCAGGCCCTACTTCGGCCTATATCCCCTGGGCCTTTAGGAGTAACTTACCGTACCCAGTGAATATCTGCCTAAAAGACAATTTTTACACAAATCACGCTTGCATGTGCTCTACACAACGCGTATGATAACGAGATTTACGTACAAATATGCAAAACTTCGTATCACGTTGCGCCACGTATTGCTCACACAACCGTGTGGTCCAATCGTACCGCTGATAGACACTTGCTATCTATAAGATGTAGGATCACTGGAGTCTTCACACTGTGCTCCAAAACAGCCGGAGTGTAATACCAAGAAAACAACACCTTTAAAAAGCTTTATCACACTCCGTTGCACGTATTCACCTAGACCGTGCTCACCAAGTTCACCGAGTTTCACCGAGTTCACCGAGCGGGGTTCAATACATTCACACCTTTTTCAGCCCACACTAACATTCTATAGTTTTCTGATCAGAAAAATATCCTTTCCTGTTAACTGATAGGTTTCCCCAGAGGTAATACAGTAGAAAAGGTTTTATTTAAACTAAATTTTGGAAACCGAGCAATTTGTGCTATTGTAGCGTGGCTACTGTTCCGCCCCTAAACTAAACAATGCTATTGTGTAATTTGTACTTAGCGGTCGTACCCTTACGCACGTTGTATAAACACGCGACCATGCGTATGTCTTTACATTGCGTACGCAGTCCCCGTACTTAGTCCGAGACACGTGTACAAAAACCGTACGTCCGCAATAGTACAAATCCCACACTTCTATAAATGTAAGCGATATTACCTATAATCGTTTACTTAACACAACACAGTTTCTTTCTGTATAAACCTGTTTAACTAGGCCAGACTGTATTTGTGTTTTACGTTTACTTCCTTAATATTTATTCTATATTTTAACTAAATAGCAACAAATTTCTCCGTACAGGTCTAAATTAATCTTGTAATCAGTACTTATGGCAACAATGCGAGCAGGTATACAAATACAAAGTACAGGTGTATGCTTGTGTTGTGTGTGCATTTGGCGCCAAACAGAAATTCACAGACCTTTAAAAAAATGAATAGCTTTGCGTATTTACTTTACGGGTCCCACCAGCATCCCTACAAACCATGCAGAGCAGACGCCATCTAATCAGCAATAACTTAGGGTTTCCTTTCCAGTGTATTCTACGGCCAGGAAAAGGTTCACGTAGGACACCCTTCCGTCCTTTGCTGATAGATAAAGTCTGCTTTAACAAGCTAGGCTGCGGGTATGAGGAAAAACCGGACGATGCCCCCAATTGATAATGTCGATATTATCTTAAACCATAAAGCTATACCTTTAAACACACTTTTACCATGGAGCCGCTGCAGCCGCTAGACTTAATATGCACTCTACGTACTTTGTATGCTATTTGCGTACAGAGTCCCGTACCGTGTACGGACTTAGCGTACAAACGCTGCGCTGGGGGTACAAAGTACACACAGCGCGCACACACTCTTGATATACTCTACACCTTATTAGTAATGCAATGCAATGATATTATTACACTCTAAACCTTATGCAGCAAAGCACTGCAATGATGTTACACCTTAAACCTTATGCAGCGCTGACGGTACAAAGTACACACAGCGCGTACACAACTTATCAATACACTTTTAAACCTTATACAGTTAGGTAATGTAATACGCTTTAAACCCTAGCAGGGAAAAGAGGACACAACACCGATTTGTAGTTAAACACTGGGCTCCGACACCTCAGCTCAGGGGATAACAATACAATTTATACACTACAATACAAGAGAGTAAATGGCTACAGTCAATGTACATACGTGAGAATATTCGCTTGCGCAACCTGGTCCAGTCCTCCGCTAATCAGGTAGATAGCATTAAGAGTCTTCTGACCGGCCAGGCAGCAACAGGCTTTTTATACACTACTTCCAAAAGCAATACAATGGATACTGTAATCCCTTTGTCCATTGGACACAGAGATGCATCTTTACATTACAGGAGAGGTCATAGGTTGATTTGAAAAGGTGTCTTTCTCAACTGCTCTTGTGGGTGGTCTCCTCTGGATTCCCGCCGCATACATAATATACAGTAAATACAGTTTATATCTATATTCTACTTCTGCACATAACTATACGCAGGAACATGCAATCTTCCTCTAACCAACACCGGAATGTTACCCTTAAAATACCCTACAGCTGGATACCAGACATCACCTTATAACCTTTGTCTGTCCCTTCCTATCATGCAAAGGCGAATTCCTTAGTCCTGAAATCATTTAAACTGTTGATACTTGCTGATGTGGTGCAGGGGAGCTATGTGTACAATGTGCACTATTTGGATTAAATATGTGATGTTTTGATAACCCTCTATACACTCACAAACTCCGCCGTAAATACCCATACCACGCGCAGGACCGCGGGAGCGACCATACGCAAATTGCGGATATGTGCACGCACGGCGGAACAAGTGCACACGCAGCGGGCGTGTGTGTGTGGTTAGTACGTGATGTGTGTACTGGAATATTTTTCGACTTTGACACTACCACCACATAACTGACCCTAAGGATGACAGGTAAAACATCTCTATCTACCACCATATAACTGACACTAAGGATGACAGGTAACACATCCCTATCTATTACCACATAACTGACCCTAAGGGTGACAGGTAACACATCCCTATCTATTACCACATAACTGACCCTAAGGGTGACAGGTAACACATCCCTATCTATTACCACATAACTGACCATAAGGATGACAGGTAACACATCCCTATCCACCACCACATAACTGACAGTAAGGATGACAGGTAACACATCCCTATCTACCACCATATAACTGACCCTAAGGATGACAGCTAACGCATCCCTATCTACCACTACATAACTGACCCTAAGGGTGACAGGTAACACATCCCTATCTATTACCACATAACTGACCATAAGGATAACAGGTAACACATCCCTATCTACCACCACATAACTGACCATAAGGATGACAGGTAAGCACATCCCTATCTACCACCACATAACTGACCCTAAGGATGACAGGTAACACATCCCTATCTACCACCACATAACTGACCATAAGGATGACAGGTAATACATCCCTATCTACCACCACATAACTGACCCTAAGGATGACAGGTAACACATCCCTATCTATTACCACATAACTGACCATAAGGATGACAGGTAACACATCCCTATCTACCACCACATAACTGACCATAAGGATGACAGGTAACACATTCCTATCTACCACCACATAACTGACCATAAGGATGACAGGTAACACATCCCTATCTACCACCACATAACTGACCCTAAGGATGACAGGTAACACATCCCTATCTACCACCACATAACTGACCATAAGGATGACAGGTAACACATTCCTATCTACCACCACATAACTGACTCTAAGGATGACAGGTAACACATCCCTATCTACCACCACATAACTGACCATAAGGATGACAGGTAACACATCCCTATCTACCACCACATAACTGACCCTAAGGATGACAGGTAACACATCCCTATCTACCACCACATAACTGACCATAAGGATAACAGGTAACACATCCCTATCTACCACCACATAACTGACCCTATGGATGACAGGTAACACATCCCTATCTACCACCACATAACTGACCATAAGGATGACAGGTAACACATCCCTTTCTACCAATACATAACTGACCATAAGGATGACAGGTAACACATCCCTATCTGCCACCACATAACTGACCCTAAGGATGACAGGTAACACATCCCTATCTACCACCACATAACTGACCATAAGGATGACAGGTAACACATCTCTATCTACCACTACATAACTGACCCTAAGGATGACAGGTAACACATCCCTATCTACCACCACATAACTGACCATAAGGATGACAGGTAATACATCCCTATCTACCACCACATAACTGACCATTAGGATGACAGGTAACACATCCCTATCTACCACCACATAACTGACCATAAGGATGACTGGTAACACATTCCTATCTACCACCACATAACTGACCCTAAGGATGACAGGTAACACATTCCTATCTGCCACCACATAACTGACCATAAGGATGACAGGTAACACATCCCTATCTACCACCACATAACTGACCATAAGGATGACAGGTAAGCACATCCCTATCTACCACCACATAACTGACCCTAAGGATGACAGGTAACACATCCCTATCTACCACCACATAACTGACCATAAGGATGACATGTAAGCACATCCCTATCTACCACCACATAACTGACCCCAAGGATTTCAGGTACCACATCCCTATCTACCACCACATAACTGACCCTAAGGGTGACAGGTAACACATCCCTATCTGCCACCACATAACTGACCCTAAGGATGACAGGTAACACATCCCTATCTACCACCACATAACTGACCATAAGGATGACAGGTAACACATCCCTATCTACCACCACATAACTGACCCTAAGGATGACAGGTAACACATCCCTATCTACCACCACATAATTGACCCTAAGGATGACAGGTAACACATCCCTATCTACCACCATATAACTGACCATAAGGATGACAGGTAACACATCCCTATCTACCACCACCACCACCACCACCACCACCACCACCACCACCACCACCACATAACTGACAATAAGAATGACAGGTAACACATCCCTATCTACCACCACATAACTGACCATAAGAATGACAGGTGACACATCCCTATCTACCACCACATAACTGACCATAAGAATGACAGGTAACACATCCCTATCTACCACCACATAACTGACCCTAAGGGTGACAGGTAACACATCCCTATCTACCACCACATAACTGACCCTAAGGATGACAGGTAACACATCCCTATCTACCACCACATAACTGACCATAAGGATGACAGGTAAGCACATCCCTATCTACCACCACATAACTGACCCTAAGGATGACAGGTAACACATCCCTATCTACCACCACATAACTGACCATAAGGATGACAGGTAATACATCCCTATCTACCACCACATAACTGACCATAAGGATGACAGGTAACACATCCCTATCTACCACCATATAACTGACCATAAGGATGACAGGTAACACATCCCTATCTACCACCATATAACTGACCCTAAGGATGACAGCTAACGCATCCCTATCTACCACTACATAACTGACCCTAAGGGTGACAGGTAACACATCCCTATCTATTACCACATAACTGACCATAAGGATGACAGGTAACACATCCCTATCTACCACCACATAACTGACCATAAGGATGACAGGTAAGCACATCCCTATCTACCACCACATAACTGACCCTAAGGATGACAGGTAACACATCCCTATCTACCACCACATAACTGACCATAAGGATGACAGGTAATACATCCCTATCTACCACCACATAACTGACCATAAGGATGACAGGTAACACATCCCTATCTACCACTACATAACTGACCATATGGATAACAGGTAACACATCCCTATCTACCACCATATAACTGACCATAAGGATGACAGGTAACACATCCCTATCTACCACCACATAACTGACCCTAAGGATGACAGGTAACACATCCCTATCTACCACCACATAACTGACCATAAGGATAACAGGTAACACATCCCTATCTACCACCATATAACTGACCATAAGGATAACAGGTAACACATCCCTATCTACCACCACATAACTGACCATAAGGATGACAGGTAACACATCCCTATCTACCACCACATAACTGACCATAAGGATGACAGGTAAGCACATCCCTATCTACCACCACATAACTGACCCTATGGATGACAGGTAACACATCCCTAGCTACCACCACATAACTGACCATAAGGATGACAGGTAACACATCCCTATCTACCACCACATAACTGACCCTAAGGATGACAGGTAACACATCCCTATCTATTACCACATAACTGACCCTAAGGATGACAGGTAACACATCCCTATCTATTACCACATAACTGACCATAAGGATGACAGGTAACACATCCCTATCTACCACCACATAACTGACCATAAGGATGACAGGTAACACATTCCTATCTACCACCACATAACTGACCATAAGGATGACAGGTAACACATCCCTATCTACCACCACATAACTGACCCTAAGGATGACAGGTAACACATCCCTATCTACCACCACATAACTGACCATAAGGATGACAGGTAACACTTCCCTATCTACCACCACATAACTGACCCTAAGGATGACAGGTAACACATCCCTATCTACCACCACATAACTGACCATAAGGATGACAGGTAAGCACATCCCTATCTACCACCACATAACTGACCCTATGGATGACAGGTAACATATCCCTTTCTACCAATACATAACTGACCATAAGGATGACAGGTAACACATCCCTATCTGCCACCACATAACTGACCCTAAGGATGACAGGTAACACATCCCTATCTACCACCACATAACTGACCATAAGGATGACAGGTAACACATCTCTATCTACCACTACATAACTGACCCTAAGGATGACAGGTAACACATCCCTATCTACCACCACATAACTGACCATAAGGATGACTGGTAACATATCCCTATCTACCACCACATAACTGACCCTAAGGATGACAGGTAACACATTCCTATCTGCCACCACATAACTGACCATAAGGATGACAGGTAAGCACATCCCTATCTACCACAACATAACTGACCCTAAGGATGACAGGTAACACATCCCTATCTACCACCACATAACTGACCATAAGGATGACAGGTAACACATCCCTATCTACCACCACATAACTGACCATAAGGATGACAGGTAAGCACATCCCTATCTACCACCACATAACTGACCCTAAGGATGACAGGTAACACATCCCTATCTACCACCACATAACTGACCATAAGGATGACATGTAAGCACATCCCTATCTACCACCACATAACTGACCCCAAGGATGACAGGTACCACATCCCTATCTACCACCACATAACTGACCCTAAGGATGACAGGTAACACATCCCTATCTGCCACCACATAACTGACCCTAAGGATGACAGGTAACACATCCCTATCTACCACCACATAACTGACCATAAGGATGACAGGTAACACATCACTATCTACCACCACATAACTGACCCTAAGGATGACAGGTAACACATCCCTATCTACCACCACATAACTGACCCTAAGGATGACAGGTAACACATCCCTATCTACCACCATATAACTGACCATAAGGATGACAGGTAACACATCCCTATCTACCACCATATAACTGACCATAAGGATGACAGGTAACACATCCCTATCTACCACCACCACCACCACCACCACCACCACCACCACCACCACATAACTGACAATAAGAATGACAGGTAACACATCCCTATCTACCACCACATAACTGACCATAAGAATGACAGGTGACACATCCCTATCTACCACCACATAACTGACCATAAGAATGACAGGTAACACATCCCTATCTACCACCACATAACTGACCCTAAGGGTGACAGGTAACACATCCCTATCTACCACCACATAACTGACCCTAAGGATGACAGTTAACACATCCCTATCTACCACCACATAACTGACCCTAAGGATGACAGGTAACACATCCCTATCTACCACCACATAACTGACCCTAAGGATGACAGTTAACACATCCCTATCTACCTCCACATAACTGACCCTAAGGATGACAGGTAACACATCCTTATCTACCACCACATAACTGACCCTAAGGATGACAGGTAACACATCCCTATCTACCACCACATAACTGACCCTAAGGATGACAGGTAACACATCCCTATCTAATACCACCACAACCACCACCACCACCACATAACTGACAATAAGAATGACAGGTAACACATCCCTATCTACCACCACATAACTGACCAGAAGGATGACAGGTAACACATCCCTATCTACCACCATATAACTGACCATAAGGATGACAGGTAACACATCCCTATCTACCGCCACATAACTGACCCTAAGGATGACAGGTAAGCACATCCCTATCTACCACCACATAACTGACCCTAAGCATGACAGGTAAGCACATCCCTATCTACCACCACATAACTGACCCTAAGGATGACAGGTAACACATCCATATCTAACACCACATTACTGACCCTAAGGATGACAGGTATCACATCCATATCTACCACCACATAACTGACCAGAAGGATGACAGGTAACACATCCCTATCTATTACCACATAACTGACCATAAGAATGACAGCTAACACATCCCTATCTACCACCACATAACTGACGCTAAGGGTGACAGGTAACACATCCCTATCTATTACCACATAACTGACCATAAGAATGACAGGTAACACATCCCTATCTACCACCACATAACTGACCATAAGGATGACAGGTGAGCACATCCCTATCTACCACCACATAACTGACCCTAAGGATGACAGGTAACACATCCCTATCTACCACCACATAACTGACCCTAAGGATGACAGGTAACACATCCCTATCTAACACCACATAGCTGACCATAAGGATAACAGGTAACACATCCCTATCTACCACCACATAACTGACCATAAGGATGACAGGTAATACATCCTTATCTACCACCACATAACTGAACCTAAGGATGACAGGTAACACATCCCTATCTATTACCACATAACTGACCATAAGGATGAGGTAACACATCCCTATCTACCATCACATAACTGACCATAAGGATGACAGGTAACGCATCCTTATCTACCACCACATAACTGAACCTAAGGATGACAGGTAACAGATCCCTATCTATTACCACATAACTGACCATAAGGATGAGGTAACACATCCCTATCTACCACCACATAACTGACCCTAAGGATGACAGGTAACACATCCCTATCTACCACCACATAACTGACCCTAAGGATGACAGGTAACACATCCCTATCTAACACCACATAACTGACCTTAAGGATAACAGGTAACACATCCCTATCTACCACAACATAACTGACCCTAAGGATGACAGGTAACACATCCCTATCTACCACCACATAACTGACCCTAAGGATGAGGTAACACATCTCTATCTACCACCACATAACTGACCCTAAGGATGACAGATAACACATTCCTATCTACCACCACATAACTGACCATAAGGATGACAGGTAACACATCCCTATCTACCACCACATAACTGACCATAAGGATGACAGGTAACACATCCCTATCTACCACCACATAACTGACCCTAAGGATGACAGGTAACACATCCCTATCTACCACAACATAACTGACCCTAAGGATGACAGGTAACACATCCCTATCTACCACCACATAACTGACCCTAAGGATGAGGTAACACATCTCTATCTACCACCACATAACTGACCCTAAGGATGACAGGTAACACATCCCTATCTACCACCACATAACTGATCATAAGTATGACAGGTAACACATCCCTATCTACCACCACATAACTGACCATAAGAATGACAGGTAACACATCCCTATCTACCACCACATAACTGACCATAAGGATGACAGGTAAGCACATCCCTATCTACCACCACATAACTGACCCTAAGGATGACAGGTAACACATCCCTATCTACCACCACATAACTGACCCTAAGGATGACAGGTAACACATCCCTATCTAACACCACATAACTGACCATAAGGATAACAGGTAACACATCCCTATCTATCACCACATAACTGACCATAAGGGTGACAGGTAATACATCCCTATCTATTACCACATAACTGACCATAAGGCTGACAGGTAACACATCCCTATCTACCACCACATAACTGACCCTAAGGATGACAGGTAACACATCCCTATCTACCACCACATAACTGACCCTTAGGATGACAGGTAACACATCCCTATCTAACACCACCACAACCACCACCACCACCACCACCACCACCACCACATAACTGACAATAAGAATGACAGGTAACACATCCCTATCTACCACCACATAACTGACCAGAAGGATGACAGGTAACACATCCCTATCTACCACCATATAACTGACCATAAGGATGACAGGTAACACATCCCTATCTACCGCCACATAACTGACCCTAAGGATGACAGGTAAGCACATCCCTATCTACCACCACATAACTGACCCTAAGCATGACAGGTAAGCACATCCCTATCTACCACCACATAACTGACCCTAAGGATGACAGGTAACACATCCATATCTAACACCACATTACTGACCCTAAGGATGACAGGTATCACATCCATATCTACCACCACATAACTGACCAGAAGGATGACAGGTAACACATCCCTATCTATTACCACATAACTGACCATAAGAATGACAGCTAACACATCCCTATCTACCACCACATAACTGACCCTAAGGGTGACAGGTAACACATCCCTATCTATTACCACATAACTGACCATAAGAATGACAGGTAACACATCCCTATCTACCACCACATAACTGACCATAAGGATGACAGGTGAGCACATCCCTATCTACCACCACATAACTGACCCTAAGGATGACAGGTAACACATCCCTATCTACCACAACATAACTGACCCTAAGGATGACAGGTAACACATCCCTATCTAACACCACATAACTGACCATAAGGATAACAGGTAACACATCCCTATCTACCACCACATAACTGACCATAAGGATGACAGGTAATACATCCTTATCTACCACCACATAACTGAACCTAAGGATGACAGGTAACACATCCCTATCTATTACCACATAACTGACCATAAGGATGAGGTAACACATCCCTATCTACCACCACATAACTGACCATAAGGATGACAGGTAACGCATCCTTATCTACCACCACATAACTGAACCTAAGGATGACAGGTAACACATCCCTATCTATTACCACATAACTGACCATAAGGATGAGGTAACACATCCCTATCTACCACCACATAACTGACCCTAAGGATGACAGGTAACACATCCCTATCTACCACCACATAACTGACCCTAAGGATGACAGGTAACACATCCCTATCTAACACCACATAACTGACCATAAGGATAACAGGTAACACATCCCTATCTATCACCACATAACTGACCATAAGGATGACAGATAACACATTCCTATCTACCACCACATAACTGACCATAAGGATGACAGGTAACACATCCCTGTCTACCACCACATAACTGACCCTAAGGATGACAGGCAACACATCTCTATCTACCACCACATAACTGACCATAAGTATGACAGGTAACACATCCCTATCTACCACCACATAACTGACCATAAGAATGACAGGTAACACATCCCTATCTACCACCACATAACTGACCCTAAGAATGACAGGTAACACATCCCTATCTATTACCACATAACTGACCAGAAGGATGACAGCTAACACATCCCTATCTACCACCACATAACTGACCCTAAGGGTGACAGGTAACACATCCCTATCTATTACCACATAACTGACCCTAAGGATGACAGGTATCACATCCATATCTACCACCACATAACTGACCAGAAGGATGACAGCTAACACATCCCTATTTACCACCACATAACTGACACTAAGGGTGACAGGTAACACATCCCTATCTATTACCACATAACTGACCATAAGGATGACAGGTAACACATCCCTATCTACCACCACATAACTGACCATAAGGATGACAGGTAACACATCCCTATCTACCACCACATAACTGACCCTAAGGATGACAGGAAAATCATCCCTATCTACCACCACATAACTGACCCTAAGGATGACAGGTAACACATCCCTATCTAACACCACATAACTGACCATAAGGATAACAGGTAACACATCCCTATCTATCACCACATAACTGACCATAAGGGTGACAGGTAATACATCCCTATCTATTACCACATAACTGACCATAAGGCTGACAGGTAACACATCCCTATCTACCACCACATAACTGACCCTAAGGATGACAGGTAACACATCCCTATCTACCACCACATAACTGACCCTAAGGATGACAGGTAACACATCCCTATCTAACACCACCACAACCACCACCACCACCACCACCACATAACTGACAATAAGAATGACAGGTAACACATCCCTATCTACCACCACATAACTGACCAGAAGGATGACAGGTAACACATCCCTATCTACCACCATATAACTGACCATAAGGATGACAGGTAACACATCCCTATCTACCGCCACATAACTGACCCTAAGGATGACAGGTAAGCACATCCCTATCTACCACCACATAACTGACCCTAAGCATGACAGGTAAGCACATCCCTATCTACCACCACATAACTGACCCTAAGGATGACAGGTAACACATCCCTGTCTACCACCATATAACTGACCATAAGGATGACAGGTAACACATCCATATCTAACACCACATTACTGACCCTAAGGATGACAGGTATCACATCCATATCTACCACCACATAACTGACCAGAAGGATGACAGGTAACACATCCCTATCTATTACCACATAACTGACCATAAGAATGACAGCTAACACATCCCTATCTACCACCACATAACTGACCCTAAGGGTGACAGGTAACACATCCCTATCTATTACCACATAACTGACCATAAGAATGACAGGTAACACATCCCTATCTACCACCACAAAACTGACCATAAGGATGACAGGTGAGCACATCCCTATCTACCACCACATAACTGACCCTAAGGATGACAGGTAACACATCCCTATCTACCACAACATAACTGACCCTAAGGATGACAGGTAACACATCCCTATCTAACACCACATAACTGACCATAAGGATAACAGGTAACACATCCCTATCTACCACCACATAACTGACCATAAGGATGACAGGTAATACATCCTTATCTACCACCACATAACTGAACCTAAGGATGACAGGTAACACATCCCTATCTATTACCACATAACTGACCATAAGGATGAGGTAACACATCCCTATCTACCACCACATAACTGACCATAAGGATGACAGGTAACGCATCCTTATCTACCACCACATAACTGAACCTAAGGATGACAGGTAACACATCCCTATCTATTACCACATAACTGACCATAAGGATGAGGTAACACATCCCTATCTACCACCACATAACTGACCCTAAGGATGACAGGTAACACATCCCTATCTACCACCACATAACTGACCCTAAGGATGACAGGTAACACATCCCTATCTAACACCACATAACTGACCATAAGGATGACAGGTAACACATCCCTATCTACCACCACATAACTGACCATAAGAATGACAGGTAACACATCCCTATCTACCACCACATAACTGACCAGAAGGATGACAGGTAACACATCCCTATCTACCACCATATAACTGACCATAAGGATGACAGGTAACACATCCCTATCTACCGCCACATAACTGACCCTAAGGATGACAGGTAAGCACATCCCTATCTACCACCACATAACTGACCCTAAGCATGACAGGTAAGCACATCCCTATCTACCACCACATAACTGACCAGAAGGATGACAGGTAACACATCCCTATCTACCACCATATAACTGACCATAAGGATGACAGGTAACACATCCCTATCTACCGCCACATAACTGACCCTAAGCATGACAGGTAAGCACATCCCTATCTACCACCACATAACTGACCCTAAGGATGACAGGTAACACATCCATATCTAACACCACATTACTGACCCTAAGGATGACAGGTATCACATCCATATCTACAACCACATAACTGACCAGAAGGATGACAGCTAACACATCCCTATCTACCACCACATAACTGACCCTAAGGGTGACAGGTAACACATCCCTATCTATTACCACATAACTGACCATAAGGCTGACAGGTAACACATCCCTATCTACCACCACATAACTGACCATAAGGATGACAGGTAACACATCCCTATCTACCACCACATAACTGACCCTAAGCATGACAGGTAACACATCCATATCTACCACCATATAACTGACCATAAGGATGACAGGTAACACATCCCTATCTACCACCACATAACTGACCCTAAGGATGACAGGTAACACATCCCTATCTAACACCACCACAACCACCACCACCACCACCACCACATAACTGACAATAAGAATGACAGGTAACACATCCCTATCTACCACCACATAACTGACCAGAAGGATGACAGGTAACACATCCCTATCTACCACCACATAACTGACCATAAGGATGACAGGTAACACATCCCTATCTACCGCCACATAACTGACCCTAAGGATGAGAGGTAAGCACATCCCTATCTACCACCACATAACTGACCCTAAGCATGACAGGTAAGCACATCCCTATCTACCACCACATAACTGACCCTAAGGATGACAGGTAACACATCCATATCTAACACCACATTACTGACCCTAAGGATGACAGGTATCACATCCATATCTACCACCACATAACGGACCAGAAGGATGACAGGTAACACATCCCTATCTATTACCACATAACTGACCATAAGAATGACAGGTAACACATCCCTATCTACCACCACATAACTGACCCTAAGGATGACAGGTAACACATCCTTATCTACCACCACATAACTGAACCTAAGGAAGACAGGTAACACATCCCTATCTATTACCACATAACTGACCATAAGGATGACAGGTAACACATCCCTATCTACCACCACATAACTGACCCTAAGGGTGACAGGTAACACATCCCTATCTATTACCACATAACTGACCATAAGAATGACAGGTAACACATCCCTATCTACCACCACATAACTGACCATAAGGATGACAGGTGAGCACATCCCTATCTACCACCACATAACTGACCCTAAGGATGACAGGTAACACATCCCTATCTACCACAACATAACTGACCCTAAGGATGACAGGTAACACATCCCTATCTACCACCACATAACTGACCATAAGGATGACAGGTAACACATCCCTATCTATTACCACATAACTGACCATAAGGATGAGGTAACACATCCCTATCTACCACGACATAACTGACCATAAGGATGACAGGTAACGCATCCTTATCTACCACCACATAACTGAACCTAAGGATGCCAGGTAACACATCCCTATCTATTACCACATAACTGACCATAAGGATGAGGTAACACATCCCTATCTACCACCACATAACTGACCCTAAGGATGACAGGTAACACATCCCTATCTACCACCACATAACTGACCTTAAGGATGACAGGTAACACATCCCTATCTACCACCACATAACTGACCATAAGGATGACAGGTAACGCATCCTTATCTACCACCACATAACTGAACCTAAGGATGACAGGTAACACATCCCTATCTATTACCACATGACTGACCATAAGGCTGACAGGTAACACATCCCTATCTACCACCACATAACTGACCCTAAGGATGACAGGTAACACATCCTTATCTACCACCACATAACTGAACCTAAGGATGACAGGTAACACATCCCTATCTATTACCACATAACTGACCATAAGGATGAGGTAACACATCCCTATCTACCACCACATAACTGACCATAAGGATAACAGGTAACACATCCCTATCTATCACCACATAACTGACCATAAGGATGACAGATAACACATTCCTATCTACCACCACATAACTGACCATAAGGATGACAGGTAACACATCCCTGTCTACCACCACATAACTGACCCTAAGGATGACAGGCAACACATCCCTATCTACCACCACATAACTGACCATAAGTATGACAGGTAACACATCCCTATCTACCACCACATAACTGACCATAAGAATGACAGGTAACACATCCCTATCTACCACCACATAACTGACCCTAAGAATGACAGGTAACACATCCCTATCTATTACCACATAACTGACCAGAAGGATGACAGCTAACACATCCCTATCTACCACCACATAACTGACCCTAAGGGTGACAGGTAACACATCCCTATCTATTACCACATAACTGACCCTAAGGATGACAGGTATCACATCCATATCTACCACCACATAACTGACCAGAAGGATGACAGCTAACACATCCCTATTTACCACCACATAACTGACACTAAGGGTGACAGGTAACACATCCCTATCTATTACCACATAACTGACCATAAGGATGACAGGTAACACATCCCTATCTACCACCACATAACTGACCATAAGGATGACAGGTAACACATCCCTATCTACCACCACATAACTGACCCTAAGGATGACAGGAAAATCATCCCTATCTACCACCACATAACTGACCCTAAGGATGACAGGTAACACATCCCTATCTAACACCACATAACTGACCATAAGGATAACAGGTAACACATCCCTATCTATCACCACATAACTGACCATAAGGGTGACAGGTAATACATCCCTATCTATTACCACATAACTGACCATAAGGCTGACAGGTAACACATCCCTATCTACCACCACATAACTGACCCTAAGGATGACAGGTAACACATCCCTATCTACCACCACATAACTGACCCTAAGGATGACAGGTAACACATCCCTATCTAACACCACCACAACCACCACCACCACCACCACCACCACATAACTGACAATAAGAATGACAGGTAACACATCCCTATCTACCACCACATAACTGACCAGAAGGATGACAGGTAACACATCCCTATCTACCACCATATAACTGACCATAAGGATGACAGGTAACACATCCCTATCTACCGCCACATAACTGACCCTAAGGATGACAGGTAAGCACATCCCTATCTACCACCACATAACTGACCCTAAGCATGACAGGTAAGCACATCCCTATCTACCACCACATAACTGACCCTAAGGATGACAGGTAACACATCCCTGTCTACCACCATATAACTGACCATAAGGATGACAGGTAACACATCCATATCTAACACCACATTACTGACCCTAAGGATGACAGGTATCACATCCATATCTACCACCACATAACTGACCAGAAGGATGACAGGTAACACATCCCTATCTATTACCACATAACTGACAATAAGAATGACAGCTAACACATCCCTATCTACCACCACATAACTGACCCTAAGGGTGACAGGTAACACATCCCTATCTATTACCACATAACTGACCATAAGAATGACAGGTAACACATCCCTATCTACCACCACAAAACTGACCATAAGGATGACAGGTGAGCACATCCCTATCTACCACCACATAACTGACCCTAAGGATGACAGGTAACACATCCCTATCTACCACAACATAACTGACCCTAAGGATGACAGGTAACACATCCCTATCTAACACCACATAACTGACCATAAGGATAACAGGTAACACATCCCTATCTACCACCACATAACTGACCATAAGGATGACAGGTAATACATCCTTATCTACCACCACATAACTGAACCTAAGGATGACAGGTAACACATCCCTATCTATTACCACATAACTGACCATAAGGATGAGGTAACACATCCCTATCTACCACCACATAACTGACCATAAGGATGACAGGTAACGCATCCTTATCTACCACCACATAACTGAACCTAAGGATGACAGGTAACACATCCCTATCTATTACCACATAACTGACCATAAGGATGAGGTAACACATCCCTATCTACCACCACATAACTGACCCTAAGGATGACAGGTAACACATCCCTATCTACCACCACATAACTGACCCTAAGGATGACAGGTAACACATCCCTATCTAACACCACATAACTGACCATAAGGATGACAGGTAACACATCCCTATCTACCACCACATAACTGACCATAAGAATGACAGGTAACACATCCCTATCTACCACCACATAACTGACCAGAAGGATGACAGGTAACACATCCCTATCTACCACCATATAACTGACCATAAGGATGACAGGTAACACATCCCTATCTACCGCCACATAACTGACCCTAAGGATGACAGGTAAGCACATCCCTATCTACCACCACATAACTGACCCTAAGCATGACAGGTAAGCACATCCCTATCTACCACCACATAACTGACCAGAAGGATGACAGGTAACACATCCCTATCTACCACCATATAACTGACCATAAGGATGACAGGTAACACATCCCTATCTACCGCCACATAACTGACCCTAAGCATGACAGGTAAGCACATCCCTATCTACCACCACATAACTGACCCTAAGGATGACAGGTAACACATCCATATCTAACACCACATTACTGACCCTAAGGATGACAGGTATCACATCCATATCTACAACCACATAACTGACCAGAAGGATGACAGCTAACACATCCCTATCTACCACCACATAACTGACCCTAAGGGTGACAGGTAACACATCCCTATCTATTACCACATAACTGACCATAAGGCTGACAGGTAACACATCCCTATCTACCACCACATAACTGACCATAAGGATGACAGGTAACACATCCCTATCTACCACCACATAACTGACCCTAAGCATGACAGGTAACACATCCATATCTACCACCATATAACTGACCATAAGGATGACAGGTAACACATCCCTATCTACCACCACATAACTGACCCTAAGGATGACAGGTAACACATCCCTATCTAACACCACCACAACCACCACCACCACCACCACCACCACCACCACATAACTGACAATAAGAATGACAGGTAACACATCCCTATCTACCACCACATAACTGACCAGAAGGATGACAGGTAACACATCCCTATCTACCACCACATAACTGACCATAAGGATGACAGGTAACACATCCCTATCTACCGCCACATAACTGACCCTAAGGATGAGAGGTAAGCACATCCCTATCTACCACCACATAACTGACCCTAAGCATGACAGGTAAGCACATCCCTATCTACCACCACATAACTGACCCTAAGGATGACAGGTAACACATCCATATCTAACACCACATTACTGACCCTAAGGATGACAGGTATCACATCCATATCTACCACCACATAACGGACCAGAAGGATGACAGGTAACACATCCCTATCTATTACCACATAACTGACCATAAGAATGACAGGTAACACATCCCTATCTACCACCACATAACTGACCCTAAGGATGACAGGTAACACATCCTTATCTACCACCACATAACTGAACCTAAGGAAGACAGGTAACACATCCCTATCTATTACCACATAACTGACCATAAGGATGACAGGTAACACATCCCTATCTACCACCACATAACTGACCCTAAGGGTGACAGGTAACACATCCCTATCTATTACCACATAACTGACCATAAGAATGACAGGTAACACATCCCTATCTACCACCACATAACTGACCATAAGGATGACAGGTGAGCACATCCCTATCTACCACCACATAACTGACCCTAAGGATGACAGGTAACACATCCCTATCTACCACAACATAACTGACCCTAAGGATGACAGGTAACACATCCCTATCTACCACCACATAACTGACCATAAGGATGACAGGTAACACATCCCTATCTATTACCACATAACTGACCATAAGGATGAGGTAACACATCCCTATCTACCACGACATAACTGACCATAAGGATGACAGGTAACGCATCCTTATCTACCACCACATAACTGAACCTAAGGATGCCAGGTAACACATCCCTATCTATTACCACATAACTGACCATAAGGATGAGGTAACACATCCCTATCTACCACCACATAACTGACCCTAAGGATGACAGGTAACACATCCCTATCTACCACCACATAACTGACCTTAAGGATGACAGGTAACACATCCCTATCTACCACCACATAACTGACCATAAGGATGACAGGTAACGCATCCTTATCTACCACCACATAACTGAACCTAAGGATGACAGGTAACACATCCCTATCTATTACCACATGACTGACCATAAGGCTGACAGGTAACACATCCCTATCTACCACCACATAACTGACCCTAAGGATGACAGGTAACACATCCTTATCTACCACCACATAACTGAACCTAAGGATGACAGGTAACACATCCCTATCTATTACCACATAACTGACCATAAGGATGAGGTAACACATCCCTATCTACCACCACATAACTGACCATAAGGATGACAGATAACACATCCCTATCTACCACCACATAACTGACCATAAGGATGACAGGTAACACATCCCTGTCTACCACCACATAACTGACCATAAGGATGACAGGTAACACATCCCTATCTACCACCACATAACTGACCATAAGGATGACAGGTAACACATCCCTATCTACCACCACATAACTGACCCTAAGGATGACAGATAACACATCCCTATCTACCACCACATAACTGACCATAAGTATGACAGGTAACACATCCCTATCTACCACCACATAACTGACCATAAGAATGACAGGTAACACATCCCTATCTACCACCACATAACTGACCAGAAGGATGACAGGTAACACATCCCTATCTACCACCATATAACTGACTATAAGGATGACAGGTAACACATCCCTATCTACCGCCACATAACTGACCCTAAGGATGACAGGTAAGCACATCCCTATCTACCACCACATAACTGACCCTAAGCATGACAGGTAAGCACATCCCTATCTACCACCACATAACTGACCCTAAGGATGACAGGTAACACATCCATATCTAACACCACATTACTGACCCTAAGGATGACAGGTATCACATCCATATCTACCACCACATAACTGACCAGAAGGATGACAGCTAACACATCCCTATCTACCACCACATAACTGACCCTAAGGGTGACAGGTAACACATCCCTATCTATTACCACATAACTGACCATAAGGATGACAGGTAACACATCCCTATCTACCACCACATAACTGACCATAAGGATGACAGGTAAGCACATCCCTATCTACCACCACATAACTGACCCTAAGGATGACAGGTAACACATCCCTATCTACTACCACATAACTGACCCTAAGGATGACAGGTAACATATCCCTTTCTACCAATACATAACTGACCATAAGGATGACAGGTAACACATCCCTATCTACCACCACATAACTGACCCTAAGGATGACAGGTAACACATCCCTATCTACCACCACATAACTGACCATAAGGATAACAGGTAACACATCCCTATCTACCACCACATAACTGACCATAAGGGTGACAGGTAACACATCCCTATCTATTACCACATAACTGACCATAAGGCTGACAGGTAACACATCCCTATCTACCACCACATAACTGACCCTAAGGATGACAGGTAACACATCCCTATCTACCACCACATAACTGACCCTAAGGATGACAGGTAACACATCCCTATCTAACACCACATAACTGACCATAAGGATGACAGGTAACACATCCTTATCTACCTCCACATAACTGACCATAAGGATGACAGGTAACACATCCCTATCTACCACCACATAACTGACCAGAAGGAGGACAGGTAACACATCCCTATCTACCACCATATAACTGACCATAAGGATGACAGGTAACACATCCCTATCTACCGCCACATAACTGACCCTAAGGATGACAGGTAAGCACATCCCTATCTACCACCACATAACTGACCCTAAGCTTGACAGGTAAGCACATCCCTATCTACCACCACATAACTGACCCTAAGGATGACAGGTAACACATCCATATCTAACACCACATTACTGACCCTAAGGATGACAGGTATCACATCCATATCTACCACCACATAACTGACCAGAAGGATGACAGGTAACACATCCCTATCTATTACCACATAACTGACCATAAGAATGACAGCTAACACATCCCTATCTACCACCACATAACTGACCCTAAGGGTGACAGGTAACACATCCCTATCTATTACCACATAACTGACCATAAGAATGACAGGTAACACATCCCTATCTACCACCACATAACTGACCCTAAGGATGACAGGTAACACATCCCTATCTACCACAACATAACTGACCCTAAGGATGACAGGTAACACATCCCTATCTAACACCACATAACTGACCATAAGGATAACAGGTAACACATCCCTATCTACCACCACATAACTGACCATAAGGATGACAGGTAACGCATCCTTATCTACCACCACATAACTGAACCTAAGGATGACAGGTAACACATCCCTATCTATTACCACATAACTGACCATAAGGATGAGGTAACACATTCCTATCTACCACCACATAACTGACCCTAAGGATGACAGGTAACACATCCCTATCTACCACCACATAACTGACCCTAAGGATGACAGGTAACACATCCCTATCTAACACCACATAACTGACCATAAGGATAACAGGTAACACATCCCTATCTACCACTACATAACTGACCATAAGGATGACAGGTAACACATCCCTATCTACCACCACATAACTGACCCTAAGGATGACAGGTAACACATCCCTATCTAACACCACATAACTGACCATAAGGATAACAGGTAACACATCCCTATCTACCACTACATAACTGACCATAAGGATGACAGGTAATACATCCTTATCTACCACCACATAACTGAACCTAAGGATGACAGGTAACACATCCCTATCTATTACCACATAACTGACCATAAGGCTGACAGGTAACACATCCCTATCTACCACCACATAACTGACCATAAGGATGACAGGTAACACATCCTTATCTACCACCACATAACTGAACCTAAGGATGACAGGTAACACATCCCTATCTATTACCACATAACTGACCCTAAGGATGACAGGTAAGCACATCCCTATCTACCACCACATAACTGACCCTAAGGATGACAGGTAACACATCCATATCTAACACCACATTACTGACCCTAAGGATGACAGGTATCACATCCATATCTACCACCACATAACTGACCAGAAGGATGACAGCTAACACATCCCTATCTACCACCACATAACTGACCCTAAGGGTGACAGGTAGCACATCCCTATCTATTACCACATAACTGACCATAAGGATGACAGGTAACACATCCCTATCTACCACCACATAACTGACCATAAGGATGACAGGTAAGCACATCCCTATCTACCACCACATAACTGACCCTAAGGATGACAGGTAACACATCCCTATCTACCACCACATAACTGACCCTAAGGATGACAGGTAACACATCCCTATCAAACACCACATAACTGACCATAGGGATAACAGGTAACACATCCCTATCTACCACCACATAACTGACCATAAGGGTGACAGGTAATACATCCCTATCTATTACCACATAACTGACCATAAGGCTGACAGGTAACACATCCCTATCTACCACCACATAACTGACCATAAGGATGACAGGTAACACATCCTTATCTACCACCACATAACTGAACCTAAGGATGACAGGTAACACATCCCTATCTACCACCACATAACTGACCATAAGGATGACAGGTAACACATCCCTATCTACCACCACATAACTGACCATAAGGATGACAGGTAAAACATTCCTATCTATCACCACATAACTGACAATAAGGATGACAGGTAACACATCCCTATCTACCACCACATAACTGACCATAAGGATGACAGGTAACACATCCCTATCTACCACCACATAACTGACCCTGAGGATGACAGGTAACACATCCCTATCTACCACCACATAACTGACCATAAGGATGACAGGTAACACATCCCTATCTACCACCACATAACTGACCCTAAGGATGACAGGTAACACATCCCTATCTACCACCACATAACTGACCATAAGGATGACAGGTAACACATCCCTATCTACCACCACATAACTGACCATAAGGATGACAGGTAACACATCCCTATCTATCACCACATAACTGACCATAAGGATGACAGGTAATACATCCCTATCTACCACCACATAACTGACCATAACGGTGACAGGTAACACATCCCTATCTACCACCACATAACTGACCGTAAGGATGACAGGTAACACATCCCTATCTAACACCACATAACTGACCATAAGGATAACAGGTAACACATCCGTATCTACCACCACATAACTGACCATAAGGATGACAGGTAACACATCCCTATCTACCACCACATAACTGACCATAAGGATAACAGGTAACACATCCCTATCTACCACCACATAACTGACCATAAGGATGACAGGTAATACATCCCTATCTATTACCACATAACTGACCATAAGGCTGACAGGTAACACATCCCTATCTACCACCACATAACTGACCCTAAGGATGACAGGTAACACATCCCTATCTATTACCACATAACTGACCATAAGGATGAGGTAACACATCCCTATCTACCACCACATAATTGACCATAAGGATGACAGGTAACACATCCCTATCTACCACCATATAACTGACCCTAAGGATGACAGGTAACACATCCCTATCTAACACCACAGAACTGACCATAAGAATAACAGGTAACACATCCCTATCTACCACCACATAACTGACCATAAGGATGACAGGTAACACATCCCTATCTATTACCACATAACTGACCCTAAGGATGACAGGTAACACATCCTTATCTACCACCACATAACTGACCCTAAGGATGACAGGTAACACATCCCTATCTATTACCACATAACTGACCATAAGGATGAGGTAACACATCCCTATCTACCACCACATAACTGACCATAAGGATGACAGGTAACACATCCCTATCTACCACCACATAACTGACCATAAGGATGACAGGTAACACATTCCTATCTACCACCACATAACTGACCATAAGGATGACAGGTAACACATCCCTATCTACCACCATATAACTGACCATAAGGATGACAGGTAACACATCCCTATCTACCACCACATAACTGACCATAAGGATGACAGGTAACACATCCCTATCTACCACCACATAACTGACCCTAAGAATGATAGGTAACACATCCCTATCTACCACCACATAACTGACCCTAAGAATGATAGGTAACACATCCCTATCTACCACCATATAACTGACCCTAAGGATGACAGGTAACACATCCCTATCTAACACCACATAACTGACCATAAGAATAACAGGTAACACATCCCTATCTACCACCACATAACTGACCATAAGGATGACAGGAAATACATCCCTATCTACCACCACATAACTGACCATAAGGATGACAGGTAACACATCCTTATCTACCACCACATAACTGACCATAAGGATGAGGTAACACATCCCTATCTACCACCACATAACTGACCATAAGGATGACAGGTAACACATCCCTATCTACCACCACATAACTGACCCTAAGGATGACAGGTAACACATCCCTATCTACCACCACATAACTGACCATAAGTATGACAGGTAACACATCCCTATCTAACACCACAATACTGACCATAAGGATGACAGGTAACACATCCCTATCTACCACCACATAACTGACCATAAGGATGACAGGTAACACATCCCTATCTACCACCACATAACTGACCATAAGGATGACAGGTAACACATCCCTATCTACCACCACATAACTGACCATAAGGATGACAGGTAATACATCCCTATCAACCACCACATAAATGACCATAAGGGTGACAGGTAACACATCCCTATCTACCACCACATAACTGACCGTAAGGATGACAGGTAGCACATCCCTATCTAACACCACATAACTGACCATAAGGATGACAGGTAATACATCCCTATCTATTACCATATAACTGACCATAAGGCTGACAGGTAACACATCCCTATCTACCACCACATAACTGACCATAAGGATGACAGGTAACACATCCTTATCTACCACCACATAACTGACCCTAAGGATGACAGGTAACACATCCCTATCTACCACCACATAACTGACCATAAGGATGACAGGTAACACATCCCTATCTACCACCACATAACTGACCATAAGGATGAGGTAACACATCCCTATCTACCACCACATAACTGACCATAAGGATGACAGGTAACACATCCCTATCTACCACCACATAACTGACCATAAGGATGACAGGTAACACATCCCTATCTACCACCACATAACTGACCATAAGGGTGACAGGTAACACATCCCTATCTACCACCACATAACTGACCATAAGGATGACAGGTAACACATCCCTATCTACCAATCTACCACCACATAACTGACCCTAAGTATGACAGGTAACACATCCCTATCTGCCACCACATAACTGACCATAAGGATGACAGGTAAGCACATCCCTATCTACCACCACATATCGGTATCCGGACTCCAGGTCGACAGCACAAAGGTCGACACACCTTTGGCCGACGCCAATTGGTCGACACACCTTAGGTCGACATGGACAAAAGGTCGACATGGACAAAAGGTCGACATGAACAAGGTCGACATGGAAAAAGGTCGACATGAGTTTTTCACGATTTTTTTCTTTTTTTTGAACCTTTTCATACTTAGCGATCCACGTGGACTATGATTGGAACGGTAAAGTGTGCTGAGCAAAGCGGTAGCGGAGCGAAGGCACCATGCCCGAAGCATGGCGAGCGAAGCGAGCCATGCGAGGGGACGCGGTGCACTAATTGGGGTTCCCGGTCACTCTACGAAGAAAACGACACCAAAATAACATAAAAAACTCATGTCGACCTTTTTCCATGTCGACCTTGTTCCTGTCGACCTTTTGTCCATGTCGACCTTTTGTCCATGTCGACCTAAGGTGTGTCGACCAATTGGCGTCGACCTAAGGTGTGTCGACCTTTGTGCTGTCGACCCTCAGTCCCAGACCCCACATAACTGACCCTAAGGATGACAGGTTACACATCCCTATCTACCACCACATAATTGACCAGAAGGATGACCGGTAACACATCGCTATCTACCACCACATAACTGACCAGAAGGATGACAGGTAACACATCCCTATCTACCACCACATAACTGTCCCTAAGGATGACAGGTAACACATCCCTATCTACCACCACATAACTGACCCTAAGGATGACAGGTAACACATCCCTATCTACCACCACATAACTGACCCTAAGGATGACAGGCACCACATCCCTATCTACCACCATATAACTGACCAGAAGGAAGACAGGTAACACATCCTTATCTACCACCACATAACTGACCCTAAGGATGACAGGTAACACATCCCTATCTGCCACCACATAACTGACCATAGAGATGACAGGTAGCACATCCCTATCTACCACCACATAATTGACCAGAAGGATGACCGGTAACACATCCCTATCTACCACCACATAACTGACCATAAGGATGACAGGTAACACATCCCTATCTACCACCACATAACTGACCATAAGGATGACAGGTAACACATCCCTATCTACCACCACATAACTGACCCTAAGGATGACAGGTAACACATCCCTATCTACCACCACATAACTGACCATAAGGATGACAGGTGAGCACATCCCTATCTACCACCACATAACTGACCCTAAGGATGACAGGTACCACATCCCTATCTACCACCACATAACTGACCATAAGGATGACAGGTACCACATCCCTATCTACCACCACATAACTGACCATAAGGATGACAGGTAACACATCCCTATCTACCACCACATAACTGACCCTAAGGATGACAGGTAACACATCCCTATCTACCACCACATAACTGACCATAAATATGACAGGTAACACATCCCTATCTACCACCACATAACTGACCCTAAGGATGACAGGTAACACATCCCTATCTACCACCACATAACTGACCCTAAGGATGACAGATAACACATCCCTATCTACCACCACATAACTGACCCTAAGGATGACAGGTAACACATTCCTATCTACCACCACCACATAACTGACAATAAGAATGACATGTAACACATCCCTATCTACCACCACATAACTGACCATAAGAATGACAGGTAACACATCCCTATCTACCACCACATAACTGACCATAAGAATGACAGGTAACACATCCCTATCTACCACCACATAACTGACCCTAAGGGTGACAGGTAAGTACATCCCTATCTACCACCACATAACTGACCCTAAGGATGACAGGTAACACATCCCTATCTACCACCACATAACTGACCCTAAGGATGACAGGTAACACATCCCTATCTACCACCACATAACTGACCAGAAGGATGACAGGTAACACATCCCTATCTACCACCATATAACTGACCATAAGGATGACAGGTAACACATCCCTATCTACCACCACATAACTGACCCTAAGGATGACAGGTAAGCACATCCCTATCTACCACCACATAACTGACCCTAAGCATGACAGGTAAGCACATCCCTATCTACCACCACATAACTGACCCTAAGGATGACAGGTAACACATCCATATCTAACACCACATTACTGACCCTAAGGATGACAGGTAACACATCCATATCTACCACCACATAACTGACAAGAAGGATGACAGGTAACACATCCCTATCTACCACCACATAACTGACCCTAAGGATGACAGGTAACACATCCCTATCTACCACCACATAACTGACCCTAAGGATGACAGGTGACACATCCCTATATACCACCATATAACTGACCCTAAGGATGACAGGTAACACATCCCTATCTACCACCATATAACTGACCATAAGGATGACAGGTAACACATCCCTATCTACCACCACATAACTGACCCTAAGCATGACAGGTAAGCACATCCCTATCTACAACCACATAACTGACCCTAAGCATGACAGGTATGCACATCCCTATCTACCACCACATAACTGATCATAAGGATGACAGGTAACACATCCCTATCTACCACCACATAACTGACCCTAAGGATGACAGGTAACACATCCCTATCTACCACCACATAACTGACCATAAGGATGACAGGTAACACATCCCTATCTGCCACCACATAACTGACCATAAGGATGACAGGTAGCACATCCCTATCTTCCACCACATAATTGACCAGAAGGATGACCGGTAACACATCCCTATCTACCACGACATAACTGACCAGAAGGATGACAGGTAACACATCCCTATCTACCACCATATAACTGACCCTAAGGATGACAGGTAACACATCCCTATCTACCACCACATAACTGACCCTAAGGATGACAGGTAACACATCCCTATCTACCACCACATAACTGACCCTAAGGATGAC